>NW_027209945.1:17500-216557 GCF_027789765.1 Dendropsophus ebraccatus | reverse complement strand
GGCGGGCGGCCGGACAGTAGGTCTTTTTAAGCCTTCCTCTCCTGGCGTCACCCGTGGTCAAATGACGGACGGCCTATGGGCGAATGTGAACGGGTCTCCTGTCTTGATTGATGTGATAACCAACGTTGTGATTGGTGGATGAAGATACGGTTCAAAAATGACAATGGCGGGGATCTTCTTTAGATACCGCCTATGGACCGTTGGAGTGATGCGCATGCGTTAGGACTTTGTTTTTAAAGTAGATGTCTGTTCTGCGCATGTTTTCGGTCTTAGTGTCTGAGAGACGGGATGTTCAAGGGAAATGTATTGCGCATGTGTGGGGACTTTGAAGAATTTCCTTATCGAGATTGGGCATCTTGCGCATGCGTGGGGACTTAGCATTCTTGCGGTTCTTGATATTGCGCATGACTTCGCACTTAGATCAGAAATTGGTGTGAGTCTCCGTTTAGCTTCTTTGGTGTCCTACTGCGCATGATTCTTGACTTTGAAGATTGCCGACTGTTTATTTCTGAGGGTGAATATACAAGAAAAATGCGGACTATTCTTCTTTTGTGGTAAGTATATGTGGATATCCCCATTATCATATTTGATTGTGCTGTTGTCATTACAGCTATGTTAGTTGTCTTGTAGTAAGTATGTGTTGACATCCCTATTGTCATATTTGATTATGTAGTTGTTATTGCCACTGTGTTGGTTAAGTTCCTATTCATTTATTGATGTAGTTATTGTAATGTTATATGTTATGTCACTATGGCGGTCTTCTTGGATTTATAATTGTCATCTTCCAATTGTTGGAGAGTGACTATACTAAGTCCGTCCTTGACCTAAAAGGGAGCCTGTACTTAACTATCTGGTGTACATTACAGATTTGAATGTTGGTTCTTACAGGAAGGGTGTGAAGGTAAAACCTTCATTTAACCCTTGCGGGGACAGTGTTCTCAGTCTGTGAATCCATCGAGTTTCAGCTTGTAATAATTTAATGTCCAAATCGCCTTTTCGTTGCCCCAATTTAATTTGCTGAATCCCCCAAAAGACAAGGCCTTTGGGGTCGCCATTGTGATGTGCATTTATATGTCTTGCGATGCTGGTATCTGTTTTAGTTCTGATGTTACTTAGGTGTGAGCCTATACGGTACCGGAATTGCTGTATGGTTTTACCTACATATGTCAGGCCACATGGGCATCTTGCTGCATAGACAATTCCTTTTGTCTGACAGTTAATAAATTCACGTATCGTGTAGGTTTTTTCATTGGTGGAATCACAGAAGGTTTTTGTTTTAGGGACATATTTGCAATGTGTGCAAGTCCCGCATGGGTATGACCCCTTAATGTCCGACCTAAGCCATGTAGTTTTGGTCTTCTGTTCTTCTCCTGAGAAGTGGCTATGGACTAACCAGTCTCTTAGATTTTTTCCCCTGCGGTAGGTGATGCTAGGGGTGTTGGTTATTACTTCTTTTAAGTCAGGGTCAGCTTGTAAAATGGGCCAATACTGTGCCAGAATTTGGCGGATTTTATAATGGGCAACATCAAAGGTGCCTATACATCGTATGGTTTTGGTTGCCTCTTTTGGGAAGGTGTTTTTATTGAGGAGGGTGTTCCTATCCGTTTGTCTTGCTCTGTAATAGGCTCTGTGTAGAGCTTTTTTGGGGTATCCCTTTTCCCTGAATCGCTGGTATAGTATTCCGCATTCTTTTTGGAATGTCTCCTCGGTGGAGCAATTACGTCTGGCGCGTAAATATTGGCCCACAGGTATACCTTTCTTGAGAGGGGTAGGATGGAAACTCGTCCATTGTAAAAAACTATTTGTTGATGTGGTCTTCCGGAATATTTCTGTAGTGAGGTTCCCATCTTCCTTGATCCTCAGTTTAAGATCCAGAAAATTGATGGTGTTTTCATGAATTTCACTGGTTAGTCTCAGGCCTATAGTGTTCGAGTTAAGCTTCGCCACAAAAGCATTGAAGGTCGCTACATCTCCGTCCCACAATAGTAGGACGTCATCGATGTAGCGACCCCAGAACAGAATTTTATCTGTGTACTCTTGCATTGTGTCATCGAAGACAATAGTGGTCTCCCACCACCCCAAGTAAAGATTGGCGTAAGTGGGAGCACAGCTGGTACCCATTGCTGTTCCTCTGGTTTGTAAGTAGTACTTATTTTCAAAAACGAAAAAGTTGTGGGTTAACAGAAATTTGAGGAGTTGAAGAATAAGTTTATTGTGGGGGATAAAGGTGTTCCCTCTACTGTCGAGGAATGTTTTAACAGCTTTGAGGCCGTGTTCGTGTTCAATACTGGTGTATAACGCCTCGACATCGAGACTGGCAATTTTAACTCCTTGATTAACCTCTATTTCCTGTAATTTCACAACTGTCGCAGTTGTATCTTTAATGTAAGATGGTAAAGTTTGTACGAAGGGTGCTAGAATTTGGTCGACATATTTGCTTATGCCTTCTGTGATGTTGTTGTTCCCAGATACGATTGGTCTTCCTGGGATAGGGATCCTTTGCTTGTGAACTTTTGGTAAAGAGTAGAATGTTGCTAATGTTGGGTTAGGGTTGTACATCGCTTTAAATTCCGATTCTGTTAGTAATTGATTACCCTTTGCTTCCAATAGAATATTTCGGAGCTCTAGATTATACTCTCTTGAGGGGTCTGTTTTGAGAGTATGATATGTGGATTGGTCGTCGAGGAGTCGCAAGCACATCTCTCTGTATTCAGATTTGTTCATTACCACTAAGTTTCCCCCTTTGTCAGAGGGTTTTATTTCGATCTTCTTGTTTGTAGATAGTTGTTTTAGTGACTCTTGTTCTTTGTGTGATAGGTTAGAGTTGTGTTTGGTGATTTTACACTCTAGTTTCTCCACCTCGTTGCACGTTAGATTTACAAATTTTTCAATATTATGGAAGCTCACCAGGGAGGGAGTGAAGAGTGAACGTGGTCTCAGTGTAGACGCTGGTGCTGTGAACTGTCGGATACCTGTCTCATTTTCCGTCTGTAATTCAAATAATGCCTCTATTGCTTCCTTCTCTCTTGTGGATAAGTTTGACGGGTTTGATTGGCGGTTCTTATAGAATTTGTGTAGCGCTAACTTACGCGCAAACAGGTGGATGTCTTTGATCCATTCAAAATTATCAAATTTCGGGGTAGGGGTAAAAGATAACCCTTTTTCTAAAAGTTGGGTTTCTACATCTGATAATGTAATTGACGAGAGATTCAGGATTTGTGGTTTTTCATTCGTTGTTGGTATTATGGTCTCTTGTAAGCCCATTGGCTGCGGTCCCGCAGTTGGGCTGGTCCTAAAAAAAGGGGGGGGGGGTCCCTGGTTTGTGGTATTGTTGTTGGGATAGGTCATGGTGGGCATAGACACGGGGGCCTGTGCTTGTGGGGTGAATGTGTTCGGTGCCATCGTGTTTACTGATTGTGTAGATAGTGATGATGCCCCAAAAGATGATTGTGAAATTTGTTGGTGATTGTTTGGTATAGAGTTCCAAGGTGGTGCCATTTGTTGTTGGTGTTGTGCAGAGTTGGGTTGTGGTACCCATGTTGCTCCCGTTTGTTGACGGTGAGAGGGATGAGGTGCTTTGGGTTTTTTTGAAAATTTTCGATTGAAAGTCCTTGGTTTTTGTCTTTGGTAATTGGCACTCGTTTGTGCAGGGTAGGGATCTTCTGTACCGGATAGGTCAGACTCCGAGTAGTCCGAATAAGTCTGTCTATTGGGAAGAGTGTTGTCCTTGTAGATGTCTCCTGTTTCAAAGTCACGTTTATCTCTTATGTATTTTCGGTGCTTGCGCTCCTTGATTTCCGATTGGAAAATTTCCAGATGTCGTTGTAATCTTGTCTCAAAGTTAGTGAATTCGGGATTTGTGTTAAAAAATTGTATTTGTTGTAGTTGACTTTCGAGTTGAGTGTTTAATTTGGTAAATACCGTTTTCTCATAGGTTACTAGATATTCCAGCATTCGGATAGAGTTGGCCGTCATTAGATCTTGCCAGCCTTTCATGAAATCTGTGTCATCTTGATGTGCGTTGGGCTTGATATTGATTCGAAGGCCTCTGTATACTATTCCTTGTTGTATATATGTCTCCAAACTGCTGATCTCCCACCAAGATCTAATATAGCTCTTGTATGTTTTTTGCAATTCTTTAAATGCAGTATTGATATCGACCGTGTTTAGTGGGAGATCAGCTAATGAGAACACTTGATCCGCTGCACTTTGGAGTGATTCTGTACTTAGTTTATTTGAGAGGAAACTTGCCATACTAAGATGGTGCTATTATTTTTGAATCAATGGTCTTGCCCACTCAGTGGGGGATGTAGGATCATTGGAAGAGGGTTAAACTCTTGGATAGGTGGGGGGTGGTGATCCCTACCTATTGGGAGGTATTGATCAAAGTTCAAAGTTATTGCCAATCGGCAGAATACCTGAATTTACCCAATAGTAAAACTTAACTTTTATTTATGAAATTTGCTTAAGATAAATCACCAGTGTGTGAAGTGTATTTACAGTGCTCACTTTAAAATAGGTGTGCAGCTTATAGTTTGCCTTGCGGGTGTCCAGTTTAATTCAAATAGGACTATGATACTTGCACTCTTTTGAGAGCGGTGTATTTAATTATTTGTAGCGATTCTGCTATCGAGATAATTGGGTTCATACACCGCTATTGGTTTTCAAATGTACCCGGTACACTCCGGTTTCTTTGATGCTGCAAGCAGGGAGCAATCCCTTATCCAGTGTGTACAGGCTTGCGGTATGTGCTGCGTTATTAAAACACTTAACACATTTTGTGTCTTACCACGACACGTATGCAAGCTCGCGGTATGTGCCGCGATACGCAATGGCGTTGTACACCTGACTGTCTCCCTGACAGTGTGTAGCAGGCTGAGATCTATGGGTCGGTACTAAAATATCGTGTGGGTGTGGGTGTCACACGTAGTAAGGGGCAGCTGTCCCCGTTACTCGGCTCGATCGCGCCTATAACGCCCGGCCCCGATCTCTAGCTAGTTCTGCTATCTGATTCTGCTATCAATTAGTCCCTAACATATTGCACAGTAGTCAAGGTGAATAAGCATGCATACACCTAATCTAAAAACTCCATGCCTTTCCTTCTAACTAGTTTCATCAGCTCCCTGACGTTATCAAAGTTAAATTGGCAATGGCGGGCGGCCGGACAGTAGGTCTTTTTAAGCCTTCCTCTCCTGGCGTCACCCGTGGTCAAATGACGGACGGCCTATGGGCGAATGTGAACGGGTCTCCTGTCTTGATTGATGTGATAACCAACGTTGTGATTGGTGGATGAAGATACGGTTCAAAAATGACAATGGCGGGGATCTTCTTTAGATACCGCCTATGGACCGTTGGAGTGATGCGCATGCGTTAGGACTTTGTTTTTAAAGTAGATGTCTGTTCTGCGCATGTTTTCGGTCTTAGTGTCTGAGAGACGGGATGTTCAAGGGAAATGTATTGCGCATGTGTGGGGACTTTGAAGAATTTCCTTATCGAGATTGGGCATCTTGCGCATGCGTGGGGACTTAGCATTCTTGCGGTTCTTGATATTGCGCATGACTTCGCACTTAGATCAGAAATTGGTGTGAGTCTCCGTTTAGCTTCTTTGGTGTCCTACTGCGCATGATTCTTGACTTTGAAGATTGCCGACTGTTTATTTCTGAGGGTGAATATACAAGAAAAATGCGGACTATTCTTCTTTTGTGGTAAGTATATGTGGATATCCCCATTATCATATTTGATTGTGCTGTTGTCATTACAGCTATGTTAGTTGTCTTGTAGTAAGTATGTGTTGACATCCCTATTGTCATATTTGATTATGTAGTTGTTATTGCCACTGTGTTGGTTAAGTTCCTATTCATTTATTGATGTAGTTATTGTAATGTTATATGTTATGTCACTATGGCGGTCTTCTTGGATTTATAATTGTCATCTTCCAATTGTTGGAGAGTGACTATACTAAGTCCGTCCTTGACCTAAAAGGGAGCCTGTACTTAACTATCTGGTGTACATTACAGATTTGAATGTTGGTTCTTACAGGAAGGGTGTGAAGGTAAAACCTTCATTTAACCCTTGCGGGGACAGTGTTCTCAGTCTGTGAATCCATCGAGTTTCAGCTTGTAATAATTTAATGTCCAAATCGCCTTTTCGTTGCCCCAATTTAATTTGCTGAATCCCCCAAAAGACAAGGCCTTTGGGGTCGCCATTGTGATGTGCATTTATATGTCTTGCGATGCTGGTATCTGTTTTAGTTCTGATGTTACTTAGGTGTGAGCCTATACGGTACCGGAATTGCTGTATGGTTTTACCTACATATGTCAGGCCACATGGGCATCTTGCTGCATAGACAATTCCTTTTGTCTGACAGTTAATAAATTCACGTATCGTGTAGGTTTTTTCATTGGTGGAATCACAGAAGGTTTTTGTTTTAGGGACATATTTGCAATGTGTGCAAGTCCCGCATGGGTATGACCCCTTAATGTCCGACCTAAGCCATGTAGTTTTGGTCTTCTGTTCTTCTCCTGAGAAGTGGCTATGGACTAACCAGTCTCTTAGATTTTTTCCCCTGCGGTAGGTGATGCTAGGGGTGTTGGTTATTACTTCTTTTAAGTCAGGGTCAGCTTGTAAAATGGGCCAATACTGTGCCAGAATTTGGCGGATTTTATAATGGGCAACATCAAAGGTGCCTATACATCGTATGGTTTTGGTTGCCTCTTTTGGGAAGGTGTTTTTATTGAGGAGGGTGTTCCTATCCGTTTGTCTTGCTCTGTAATAGGCTCTGTGTAGAGCTTTTTTGGGGTATCCCTTTTCCCTGAATCGCTGGTATAGTATTCCGCATTCTTTTTGGAATGTCTCCTCGGTGGAGCAATTACGTCTGGCGCGTAAATATTGGCCCACAGGTATACCTTTCTTGAGAGGGGTAGGATGGAAACTCGTCCATTGTAAAAAACTATTTGTTGATGTGGTCTTCCGGAATATTTCTGTAGTGAGGTTCCCATCTTCCTTGATCCTCAGTTTAAGATCCAGAAAATTGATGGTGTTTTCATGAATTTCACTGGTTAGTCTCAGGCCTATAGTGTTCGAGTTAAGCTTCGCCACAAAAGCATTGAAGGTCGCTACATCTCCGTCCCACAATAGTAGGACGTCATCGATGTAGCGACCCCAGAACAGAATTTTATCTGTGTACTCTTGCATTGTGTCATCGAAGACAATAGTGGTCTCCCACCACCCCAAGTAAAGATTAACCAACACAGTGGCAATAACAACTACATAATCAAATATGACAATAGGGATGTCAACACATACTTACTACAAGACAACTAACATAGCTGTAATGACAACAGCACAATCAAATATGATAATGGGGATATCCACATATACTTACCACAAAAGAAGAATAGTCCGCATTTTTCTTGTATATTCACCCTCAGAAATAAACAGTCGGCAATCTTCAAAGTCAAGAATCATGCGCAGTAGGACACCAAAGAAGCTAAACGGAGACTCACACCAATTTCTGATCTAAGTGCGAAGTCATGCGCAATATCAAGAACCGCAAGAATGCTAAGTCCCCACGCATGCGCAAGATGCCCAATCTCGATAAGGAAATTCTTCAAAGTCCCCACACATGCGCAATACATTTCCCTTGAACATCCCGTCTCTCAGACACTAAGACCGAAAACATGCGCAGAACAGACATCTACTTTAAAAACAAAGTCCTAACGCATGCGCATCACTCCAACGGTCCATAGGCGGTATCTAAAGAAGATCCCCGCCATTGTCATTTTTGAACCGTATCTTCATCCACCAATCACAACGTTGGTTATCACATCAATCAAGACAGGAGACCCGTTCACATTCGCCCATAGGCCGTCCGTCATTTGACCACGGGTGACGCCAGGAGAGGAAGGCTTAAAAAGACCTACTGTCCGGCCGCCCGCCATTGCCAATTTAACTTTGATAACGTCAGGGAGCTGATGAAACTAGTTAGAAGGAAAGGCATGGAGTTTTTAGATTAGGTGTATGCATGCTTATTCACCTTGACTACTGTGCAATATGTTAGGGACTAATTGATAGCAGAATCAGATAGCAGAACTAGCTAGAGATCGGGGCCGGGCGTTATAGGCGCGATCGAGCCGAGTAACGGGGACAGCTGCCCCTTACTACGTGTGACACCCACACCCACACGATATTTTAGTACCGACCCATAGATCTCAGCCTGCTACACACTGTCAGGGAGACAGTCAGGTGTACAACGCCATTGCGTATCGCGGCACATACCGCGAGCTTGCATACGTGTCGTGGTAAGACACAAAATGTGTTAAGTGTTTTAATAACGCAGCACATACCGCAAGCCTGTACACACTGGATAAGGGATTGCTCCCTGCTTGCAGCATCAAAGAAACCGGAGTGTACCGGGTACATTTGAAAACCAATAGCGGTGTATGAACCCAATTATCTCGATAGCAGAATCGCTACAAATAATTAAATACACCGCTCTCAAAAGAGTGCAAGTATCATAGTCCTATTTGAATTAAACTGGACACCCGCAAGGCAAACTATAAGCTGCACACCTATTTTAAAGTGAGCACTGTAAATACACTTCACACACTGGTGATTTATCTTAAGCAAATTTCATAAATAAAAGTTAAGTTTTACTATTGGGTAAATTCAGGTATTCTGCCGATTGGCAATAACTTTGAACTTTGATCAATACCTCCCAATAGGTAGGGATCACCACCCCCCACCTATCCAAGAGTTTAACCCTCTTCCAATGATCCTACATCCCCCACTGAGTGGGCAAGACCATTGATTCAAAAATAATAGCACCATCTTAGTATGGCAAGTTTCCTCTCAAATAAACTAAGTACAGAATCACTCCAAAGTGCAGCGGATCAAGTGTTCTCATTAGCTGATCTCCCACTAAACACGGTCGATATCAATACTGCATTTAAAGAATTGCAAAAAACATACAAGAGCTATATTAGATCTTGGTGGGAGATCAGCAGTTTGGAGACATATATACAACAAGGAATAGTATACAGAGGCCTTCGAATCAATATCAAGCCCAACGCACATCAAGATGACACAGATTTCATGAAAGGCTGGCAAGATCTAATGACGGCCAACTCTATCCGAATGCTGGAATATCTAGTAACCTATGAGAAAACGGTATTTACCAAATTAAACACTCAACTCGAAAGTCAACTACAACAAATACAATTTTTTAACACAAATCCCGAATTCACTAACTTTGAGACAAGATTACAACGACATCTGGAAATTTTCCAATCGGAAATCAAGGAGCGCAAGCACCGAAAATACATAAGAGATAAACGTGACTTTGAAACAGGAGACATCTACAAGGACAACACTCTTCCCAATAGACAGACTTATTCGGACTACTCGGAGTCTGACCTATCCGGTACAGAAGATCCCTACCCTGCACAAACGAGTGCCAATTACCAAAGACAAAAACCAAGGACTTTCAATCGAAAATTTTCAAAAAAACCCAAAGCACCTCATCCCTCTCACCGTCAACAAACGGGAGCAACATGGGTACCACAACCCAACTCTGCACAACACCAACAACAAATGGCACCACCTTGGAACTCTATACCAAACAATCACCAACAAATTTCACAATCATCTTTTGGGGCATCATCACTATCTACACAATCAGTAAACACGATGGCACCGAACACATTCACCCCACAAGCACAGGCCCCCGTGTCTACGCCCACCATGACTTATCCCAACAACAACACCACAAACCAGGGACCCCCCCCCCTTTTTTTAGGACCAGCCCAACTGCGGGACCGCAGCCAATGGGCCTACAAGAGACCATAATACCAACAACAAATGAAAAACCACAAATCCTGAATCTCTCGTCAATTACACTATCAGATGTAGAAATCCAACTTTTAGAAAAAGGGTTATCCTTTACCCCTACCCCGAAATTTGATAATTTTGAATGGATCAAAGACATCCACTTGTTTGCGCGCAAGTTAGCGCTACACAAATTCTATAAGAATCGTCAATCAAATCCATCAAATCTATCCATAAGAGAGAAGGAAGCAATAGAGGCATTATTCGAATTACAGACTGAAAATGAGACAGGTATCCGACAGTTCACAGCACCAGCGTCTACACTGAGACCACGTTCACTCTTCACTCCCTCCCTGGTGAGCTTCCATAATATTGAAAAATTTGTAAATCTAACGTGCAACGAGGTGGAGAAACTAGAGTGTAAAATCACCAAACACAACTCTAACCTATCACACAAAGAACAAGAGTCACTAAAACAACTATCTACAAACAAGAAGATCGAAATAAAACCCTCTGACAAAGGGGGAAACTTAGTGGTAATGAACAAATCTGAATACAGAGAGATGTGCTTGCGACTCCTCGACGACCAATCCACATATCATACTCTCAAAACAGACCCCTCAAGAGAGTATAATCTAGAGCTCCGAAATATTCTATTGGAAGCAAAGGGTAATCAATTACTAACAGAATCGGAATTTAAAGCGATGTACAACCCTAACCCAACATTAGCAACATTCTACTCTTTACCAAAAGTTCACAAGCAAAGGATCCCTATCCCAGGAAGACCAATCGTATCTGGGAACAACAACATCACAGAAGGCATAAGCAAATATGTCGACCAAATTCTAGCACCCTTCGTACAAACTTTACCATCTTACATTAAAGATACAACTGCGACAGTTGTGAAATTACAGGAAATAGAGGTTAATCAAGGAGTTAAAATTGCCAGTCTCGATGTCGAGGCGTTATACACCAGTATTGAACACGAACACGGCCTCAAAGCTGTTAAAACATTCCTCGACAGTAGAGGGAACACCTTTATCCCCCACAATAAACTTATTCTTCAACTCCTCAAATTTCTGTTAACCCACAACTTTTTCGTTTTTGAAAATAAGTACTACTTACAAACCAGAGGAACAGCAATGGGTACCAGCTGTGCTCCCACTTACGCCAATCTTTACTTGGGGTGGTGGGAGACCACTATTGTCTTCGATGACACAATGCAAGAGTACACAGATAAAATTCTGTTCTGGGGTCGCTACATCGATGACGTCCTACTATTGTGGGACGGAGATGTAGCGACCTTCAATGCTTTTGTGGCGAAGCTTAACTCGAACACTATAGGCCTGAGACTAACCAGTGAAATTCATGAAAACACCATCAATTTTCTGGATCTTAAACTGAGGATCAAGGAAGATGGGAACCTCACTACAGAAATATTCCGGAAGACCACATCAACAAATAGTTTTTTACAATGGACGAGTTTCCATCCTACCCCTCTCAAGAAAGGTATACCTGTGGGCCAATATTTACGCGCCAGACGTAATTGCTCCACCGAGGAGACATTCCAAAAAGAATGCGGAATACTATACCAGCGATTCAGGGAAAAGGGATACCCCAAAAAAGCTCTACACAGAGCCTATTACAGAGCAAGACAAACGGATAGGAACACCCTCCTCAATAAAAACACCTTCCCAAAAGAGGCAACCAAAACCATACGATGTATAGGCACCTTTGATGTTGCCCATTATAAAATCCGCCAAATTCTGGCACAGTATTGGCCCATTTTACAAGCTGACCCTGACTTAAAAGAAGTAATAACCAACACCCCTAGCATCACCTACCGCAGGGGAAAAAATCTAAGAGACTGGTTAGTCCATAGCCACTTCTCAGGAGAAGAACAGAAGACCAAAACTACATGGCTTAGGTCGGACATTAAGGGGTCATACCCATGCGGGACTTGCACACATTGCAAATATGTCCCTAAAACAAAAACCTTCTGTGATTCCACCAATGAAAAAACCTACACGATACGTGAATTTATTAACTGTCAGACAAAAGGAATTGTCTATGCAGCAAGATGCCCATGTGGCCTGACATATGTAGGTAAAACCATACAGCAATTCCGGTACCGTATAGGCTCACACCTAAGTAACATCAGAACTAAAACAGATACCAGCATCGCAAGACATATAAATGCACATCACAATGGCGACCCCAAAGGCCTTGTCTTTTGGGGGATTCAGCAAATTAAATTGGGGCAACGAAAAGGCGATTTGGACATTAAATTATTACAAGCTGAAACTCGATGGATTCACAGACTGAGAACACTGTCCCCGCAAGGGTTAAATGAAGGTTTTACCTTCACACCCTTCCTGTAAGAACCAACATTCAAATCTGTAATGTACACCAGATAGTTAAGTACAGGCTCCCTTTTAGGTCAAGGACGGACTTAGTATAGTCACTCTCCAACAATTGGAAGATGACAATTATAAATCCAAGAAGACCGCCATAGTGACATAACATATAACATTACAATAACTACATCAATAAATGAATAGGAACTTAACCAACACAGTGGCAATAACAACTACATAATCAAATATGACAATAGGGATGTCAACACATACTTACTACAAGACAACTAACATAGCTGTAATGACAACAGCACAATCAAATATGATAATGGGGATATCCACATATACTTACCACAAAAGAAGAATAGTCCGCATTTTTCTTGTATATTCACCCTCAGAAATAAACAGTCGGCAATCTTCAAAGTCAAGAATCATGCGCAGTAGGACACCAAAGAAGCTAAACGGAGACTCACACCAATTTCTGATCTAAGTGCGAAGTCATGCGCAATATCAAGAACCGCAAGAATGCTAAGTCCCCACGCATGCGCAAGATGCCCAATCTCGATAAGGAAATTCTTCAAAGTCCCCACACATGCGCAATACATTTCCCTTGAACATCCCGTCTCTCAGACACTAAGACCGAAAACATGCGCAGAACAGACATCTACTTTAAAAACAAAGTCCTAACGCATGCGCATCACTCCAACGGTCCATAGGCGGTATCTAAAGAAGATCCCCGCCATTGTCATTTTTGAACCGTATCTTCATCCACCAATCACAACGTTGGTTATCACATCAATCAAGACAGGAGACCCGTTCACATTCGCCCATAGGCCGTCCGTCATTTGACCACGGGTGACGCCAGGAGAGGAAGGCTTAAAAAGACCTACTGTCCGGCCGCCCGCCATTGCCAATTTAACTTTGATAACGTCAGGGAGCTGATGAAACTAGTTAGAAGGAAAGGCATGGAGTTTTTAGATTAGGTGTATGCATGCTTATTCACCTTGACTACTGTGCAATATGTTAGGGACTAATTGATAGCAGAATCAGATAGCAGAACTAGCTAGAGATCGGGGCCGGGCGTTATAGGCGCGATCGAGCCGAGTAACGGGGACAGCTGCCCCTTACTACGTGTGACACCCACACCCACACGATATTTTAGTACCGACCCATAGATCTCAGCCTGCTACACACTGTCAGGGAGACAGTCAGGTGTACAACGCCATTGCGTATCGCGGCACATACCGCGAGCTTGCATACGTGTCGTGGTAAGACACAAAATGTGTTAAGTGTTTTAATAACGCAGCACATACCGCAAGCCTGTACACACTGGATAAGGGATTGCTCCCTGCTTGCAGCATCAAAGAAACCGGAGTGTACCGGGTACATTTGAAAACCAATAGCGGTGTATGAACCCAATTATCTCGATAGCAGAATCGCTACAAATAATTAAATACACCGCTCTCAAAAGAGTGCAAGTATCATAGTCCTATCTGAATTAAACTGGATACCTGCAAGGCAAACTATAAGCTGCACACCTATTTTAAAGTGAGCACTGTAAATACACTTCACACACTGGTGATTTATCTTAAGCAAATTTCATAAATAAAAGTTAAGTTTTACTATTGGGTAAATTCAGGTATTCTGCCGATTGGCAATAACTTTGAACTTTGATCAATACCTCCCAATAGGTAGGGATCACCACCCCCCAGAAATGAAATTCAGTGCGGATTGGATGACAGGCACCCTAGGCACCCAGGATCGGCTTTAGTTTCACGTGTATCTCTTAAGCCGGCAGAGAAAACCCACCTGATATGCGCTCCACACAATTGAATTAGAGACGCCGTTGATTTTCTATGGGAATTGCAGAAATGACTTCTAAGCCTCAAAATAATGACTTTTTTCCCTAAGGTGGTAGGAATGAAACTCAGTGCGGGCTGGATGGGGTCCCCCCTGGGCACCGCAGACCTAAGCTTGTTTAACTCCTACCTCTTAAAGGGACCGAGAAAAAATGACCTTTTCTGCACTCCAATGTAAGTCAATGGGGCGATTTTTTGGCTATGTGCTAGAAATGAAATTCAGTGCGGATTGGATGACAGGCACCCTAGGCACCCAGGATCGGCTTTAGTTTCACGTGTATCTCTTAAGCCGGCAGAGAAAACCCACCTGATATGCGCTCCACACAATTGAATAGAGACGCCGTTGATTTTCTATGGGAATTGCAGAAATGACTTCTAAGCCTCAAAATAATGACTTTTTTTCCTAAGGTGGTAGGAATGAAACTCAGTGCGGGCTGGATGGGGTCCCCCCTGGGCACCGCAGACCTAAGCTTGTTTAACTCCTACCTCTTAAAGGGACCGAGAAAAAATGACCTTTTCTGCACTCCAATGTAAGTCAATGGGGCGATTTTTTGGCTATGTGCTAGAAATGAAATTCAGTGCGGATTGGATGACAGGCACCCTAGGCACCCAGGATCGGCTTTAGTTTCACGTGTATCTCTTAAGCCGGCAGAGAAAACCCACCTGATATGCGCTCCACACAATTGAATTAGAGACGCCGTTGATTTTCTATGGGAATTGCAGAAATGACTTCTAAGCCTCAAAATAATGACTTTTTTCCCTAAGGTGGTAGGAATGAAACTCAGTGCGGGCTGGATGGGGTCCCCCCTGGGCACCGCAGACCTAAGCTTGTTTAACTCCTACCTCTTAAAGGGACCGAGAAAAAATGACCTTTTCTGCACTCCAATGTAAGTCAATGGGGCGATTTTTTGGCTATGTGCTAGAAATGAAATTCAGTGCGGATTGGATGACAGGCACCCTAGGCACCCAGGATCGGCTTTACTTTCACGTGTATCTCTTAAGCCGGCAGAGAAAATCCACCTGATATGCGCTCCACACAATTGAATAGAGACGCCATTGATTTTCTATGGGAATTGCAGAAATGACTTCTAAGCCTCAAAATAATGACTTTTTTTTCCTAAGGTGGTAGGAATGAAACTCAGTGTGGGCTGGATGGGGTCCCCCCTGGGCACCGCAGACCTAAGCTTGTTTAACTCCTACCTCTTAAAGGGACCGAGAAAAAATGACCTTTTCTGCACTCCAATGTAAGTCAATGGGGCGATTTTTTGGCTATGTGCTAGAAATGAAATTCAGTGCGGATTGGATGACAGGCACCCTAGGCACCCAGGATCGGCTTTAGTTTCACGTGTATCTCTTAAGCCGGCAGAGAAACCCCACCTGATATGCGCTCCACACAATTGAATTAGAGACGCCGTTGATTTTCTATGGGAATTGCAGAAATGACTTCTAAGCCTCAAAATAATGACTTTTTTTCCTAAGGTGGTAGGAATGAAACTCAGTGCGGGCTGGATGGGGTCCCCCCTGGGCACCGCAGACCTAAGCTTGTTTAACTCCTACCTCTTAAAGGGACCGAGAAAAAATGACCTTTTCTGCACTCCAATGTAAGTCAATGGGGCGATTTTTTTGGCTATGTGCTAGAAATGAAATTCAGTGCGGATTGGATGACAGGCACCCTAGGCACCCAGGATCGGCTTTAGTTTCACGTGTATCTCTTAAGCCGGCAGAGAAAACCCACCTGATATGCGCTCCACACAATTGAATTAGAGACGCCGTTGATTTTCTATGGGGAATTGCAGAAATGACTTCTAAGCCTCAAAATAATGACTTTTTTTCCTAAGGTGGTAGGAATGAAACTCAGTGCGGGCTGGATGGGGTCCCCCCTGGGCACCGCAGACCTAAGCTTATTTAACTCCTACCTCTTAAAGGGACCGAGAAAAAATGACCTTTTCTGCACTCCAATGTAAGTCAATGGGGCGATTTTTTGGCTATGTGCTAGAAATGAAATTCAGTGCGGATTGGATGACAGGCACCCTAGGCACCCAGGATCGGCTTTACTTTCACGTGTATCTCTTAAGCCGGCAGAGAAAATCCACCTGATATGCGCTCCACACAATTGAATAGAGACGCCATTGATTTTCTATGGGAATTGCAGAAATGACTTCTAAGCCTCAAAATAATGACTTTTTTTCCTAAGGTGGTAGGAATGAAACTCAGTGCGGGCTGGATGGGGTCCCCCCTGGGCACCGCAGACCTAAGCTTGTTTAACTCCTACCTCTTAAGGGACCGAGAAAAATGACCTTTTCTGCACTCCAATGTAAGTCAATGGGGCGATTTTTTGGCTATGTGCTAGAAATGAAATTCAGTGCGGATTGGATGACAGGCACCCTAGGCACCCAGGATCGGCTTTAGTTTCACGTGTATCTCTTAAGCCGGCAGAGAAAACCCACCTGATATGCGCTCCACACAATTGAATTAGAGACGCCGTTGATTTTCTATGGGAATTGCAGAAATGACTTCTAAGCCTCAAAATAATGACTTTTTTTTCCTAAGGTGGTAGGAATGAAACTCAGTGCGGGCTGGATGGGTCCCCCCCTGGGCACCGCAGACCTAAGCTTGTTTAACTCCTACCTCTTAAAGGGACCGAGAAAAAATGACCTTTTCTGCACTCCAATGTAAGTCAATGGGGCGATTTTTTGGCTATGTGCTAGAAATGAAATTCAGTGCGGATTGGATGACAGGCACCCTAGGAACCCAGGATCGGCTTTAGTTTCACGTGTATCTCTTAAGCCGGCAGAGAAAACCCACCTGATATGCGCTCCACACAATTGAATTAGAGACGCCGTTGATTTTCTATGGGAATTGCAGAAATGACTTCTAAGCCTCAAAATAATGACTTTTTTTCCTAAGGTGGTAGGAATGAAACTCAGTGCGGGCTGGATGGGGTCCCCCCTGGGCACCGCAGACCTAAGCTTGTTTAACTCCTACCTCTTAAAGGGACCGAGAAAAAATGACCTTTTCTGCACTCCAATGTAAGTCAATGGGGCGATTTTTTGGCTATGTGCTAGAAATGAAATTCAGTGCGGATTGGATGACAGGCACCCTAGGCACCCAGGATCGGCTTTAGTTTCACGTGTATCTCTTAAGCCGGCAGAGAAAACCCACCTGATATGCGCTCCACTCAATTGAATAGAGACGCCGTTGATTTTCTATGGGAATTGCAGAAATGACTTCTAAGCCTCAAAATAATGACTTTTTTTCCTAAGGTGGTAGGAATGAAACTCAGTGTGGGCTGGATGGGGTCCCCCCTGGGCACCGCAGACCTAAGCTTGTTTAACTCCTACCTCTTAAAGGGACCGAGAAAAAATGACCTTTTCTGCACTCCAATGTAAGTCAATGGGGCGATTTTTTTGGCTATGTGCTAGAAATGAAATTCAGTGCGGATTGGATGACAGGCACCCTAGGCACCCAGGATCGGCTTTAGTTTCACGTGTATCTCTTAAGCCGGCAGAGAAAACCCACCTGATATGCGCTCCACACAATTGAATTAGAGACGCCGTTGATTTTCTATGGGAATTGCAGAAATGACTTCTAAGCCTCAAATAATGACTTTTTTTCCTAAGGTGGTAGGAATGAAACTCAGTGCGGGCTGGATGGGGTCCCCCCTGGGCACCGCAGACCTAAGCTTGTTTAACTCCTACCTCTTAAAGGGACCGAGAAAAAATGACCTTTTCTGCACTCCAATGTAAGTCAATGGGGCGATTTTTTGGCTATGTGCTAGAATGAAATTCAGTGCGGATTGGATGACAGGCACCCTAGGCACCCAGGATCGGCTTTAGTTTCACGTGTATCTCTTAAGCCGGCAGAGAAAACCCACCTGATATGCGCTCCACACAATTGAATTAGAGACGCCGTTGATTTTCTATGGGAATTGCAGAAATGACTTCTAAGCCTCAAAAAAATGACTTTTTTCCCTAAGGTGGTAGGAATGAAACTCAGTGCGGGCTGGATGGGGTCCCCCCTGGGCACCGCAGACCTAAGCTTGTTTAACTCCTACCTCTTAAAGGGACCGAGAAAAAATGACCTTTTCTGCACTCCAATGTAAGTCAATGGGGCGATTTTTTTGGCTATGTGCTAGAAATGAAATTCAGTGCGGATTGGATGACAGGCACCCTAGGCACCCAGGATCGGCTTTAGTTCACGTGTATCTCTTAAGCCGGCAGAGAAAATCCACCTGATATGCGCTCCACACAATTGAATAGAGACGCCATTGATTTTCTATGGGAATTGCAGAAATGACTTCTAAGCCTCAAAATAATGACTTTTTTTCCTAAGGTGGTAGGAATGAAACTCAGTGTGGGCTGGATGGGGTCCCCCCTGGGCACCGCAGACCTAAGCTTGTTTAACTCCTACCTCTTAAAGGGACCGAGAAAAAATGACCTTTTCTGCACTCCAATGTAAGTCAATGGGGCGATTTTTTGGCTATGTGCTAGAAATGAAATTCAGTGCGGATTGGATGACAGGCACCCTAGGCACCCAGGATCGGCTTTAGTTTCACGTGTATCTCTTAAGCCGGCAGAGAAAACCCACCTGATATGCGCTCCACACAATTGAATAGAGACGCCGTTGATTTTCTATGGGAATTGCAGAAATGACTTCTAAGCCTCAAAATAATGACTTTTTTTCCTAAGGTGGTAGGAATGAAACTCAGTGCGGGCTGGATGGGGTCCCCCCTGGGCACCGCAGACCTAAGCTTGTTTAACTCCTACCTCTTAAAGGGACCGAGAAAAAATGACCTTTTCTGCACTCCAATGTAAGTCAATGGGGCGATTTTTTGGCTATGTGCTAGAAATGAAATTCAGTGCGGATTGGATGACAGGCACCCTAGGCACCCAGGATCGGCTTTAGTTTCACGTGTATCTCTTAAGCCGGCAGAGAAAACCCACCTGATATGCGCTCCACACAATTGAATAGAGACGCCGTTGATTTTCTATGGGAATTGCAGAAATGACTTCTAAGCCTCAAAATAATGACTTTTTTTCCTAAGGTGGTAGGAATGAAACTCAGTGCGGGCTGGATGGGGTCCCCCCTGGGCACCGCAGACCTAAGCTTGTTTAACTCCTACCTCTTAAAGGGACCGAGAAAAAATGACCTTTTCTGCACTCCAATGTAAGTCAATGGGGCGATTTTTTGGCTATGTGCTAGAAATGAAATTCAGTGCGGATTGGATGACAGGCACCCTAGGCACCCAGGATCGGCTTTAGTTTCACGTGTATCTCTTAAGCCGGCAGAGAAAACCCACCTGATATGCGCTCCACACAATTGAATAGAGACGCCGTTGATTTTCTATGGGAATTGCAGAAATGACTTCTAAGCCTCAAAATAATGACTTTTTTTCCTAAGGTGGTAGGAATGAAACTCAGTGCGGGCTGGATGGGGTCCCCCCTGGGCACCGCAGACCTAAGCTTGTTTAACTCCTACCTCTTAAAGGGACCGAGAAAAAATGACCTTTTCTGCACTCCAATGTAAGTCAATGGGGCGATTTTTTGGCTATGTGCTAGAAATGAAATTCAGTGCGGATTGGATGACAGGCACCCTAGGCACCCAGGATCGGCTTTAGTTTCACGTGTATCTCTTAAGCCGGCAGAGAAAACCCACCTGATATGCGCTCCACACAATTGAATAGAGACGCCGTTGATTTTCTATGGGAATTGCAGAAATGACTTCTAAGCCTCAAAATAATGACTTTTTTTCCTAAGGTGGTAGGAATGAAACTCAGTGCGGGCTGGATGGGGTCCCCCCTGGGCACCGCAGACCTAAGCTTGTTTAACTCCTACCTCTTAAAGGGACCGAGAAAAAATGACCTTTTCTGCACTCCAATGTAAGTCAATGGGGCGATTTTTTGGCTATGTGCTAGAAATGAAATTCAGTGCGGATTGGATGACAGGCACCCTAGGCACCCAGGATCGGCTTTAGTTTCACGTGTATCTCTTAAGCCGGCAGAGAAAACCCACCTGATATGCGCTCCACACAATTGAATAGAGACGCCGTTGATTTTCTATGGGAATTGCAGAAATGACTTCTAAGCCTCAAAATAATGACTTTTTTTCCTAAGGTGGTAGGAATGAAACTCAGTGCGGGCTGGATGGGGTCCCCCCTGGGCACCGCAGACCTAAGCTTGTTTAACTCCTACCTCTTAAAGGGACCGAGAAAAAATGACCTTTTCTGCACTCCAATGTAAGTCAATGGGGCGATTTTTTGGCTATGTGCTAGAAATGAAATTCAGTGCGGATTGGATGACAGGCACCCTAGGCACCCAGGATCGGCTTTAGTTTCACGTGTATCTCTTAAGCCGGCAGAGAAAACCCACCTGATATGCGCTCCACACAATTGAATAGAGACGCCGTTGATTTTCTATGGGAATTGCAGAAATGACTTCTAAGCCTCAAAATAATGACTTTTTTTCCTAAGGTGGTAGGAATGAAACTCAGTGCGGGCTGGATGGGGTCCCCCCTGGGCACCGCAGACCTAAGCTTGTTTAACTCCTACCTCTTAAAGGGACCGAGAAAAAATGACCTTTTCTGCACTCCAATGTAAGTCAATGGGGCGATTTTTTGGCTATGTGCTAGAAATGAAATTCAGTGCGGATTGGATGACAGGCACCCTAGGCACCCAGGATCGGCTTTAGTTTCACGTGTATCTCTTAAGCCGGCAGAGAAAACCCACCTGATATGCGCTCCACACAATTGAATAGAGACGCCGTTGATTTTCTATGGGAATTGCAGAAATGACTTCTAAGCCTCAAAATAATGACTTTTTTTCCTAAGGTGGTAGGAATGAAACTCAGTGCGGGCTGGATGGGGTCCCCCCTGGGCACCGCAGACCTAAGCTTGTTTAACTCCTACCTCTTAAAGGGACCGAGAAAAAATGACCTTTTCTGCACTCCAATGTAAGTCAATGGGGCGATTTTTTGGCTATGTGCTAGAAATGAAATTCAGTGCGGATTGGATGACAGGCACCCTAGGCACCCAGGATCGGCTTTAGTTTCACGTGTATCTCTTAAGCCGGCAGAGAAAACCCACCTGATATGCGCTCCACACAATTGAATAGAGACGCCGTTGATTTTCTATGGGAATTGCAGAAATGACTTCTAAGCCTCAAAATAATGACTTTTTTTCCTAAGGTGGTAGGAATGAAACTCAGTGCGGGCTGGATGGGGTCCCCCCTGGGCACCGCAGACCTAAGCTTGTTTAACTCCTACCTCTTAAAGGGACCGAGAAAAAATGACCTTTTCTGCACTCCAATGTAAGTCAATGGGGCGATTTTTTGGCTATGTGCTAGAAATGAAATTCAGTGCGGATTGGATGACAGGCACCCTAGGCACCCAGGATCGGCTTTAGTTTCACGTGTATCTCTTAAGCCGGCAGAGAAAACCCACCTGATATGCGCTCCACACAATTGAATAGAGACGCCGTTGATTTTCTATGGGAATTGCAGAAATGACTTCTAAGCCTCAAAATAATGACTTTTTTTCCTAAGGTGGTAGGAATGAAACTCAGTGCGGGCTGGATGGGGTCCCCCCTGGGCACCGCAGACCTAAGCTTGTTTAACTCCTACCTCTTAAAGGGACCGAGAAAAAATGACCTTTTCTGCACTCCAATGTAAGTCAATGGGGCGATTTTTTGGCTATGTGCTAGAAATGAAATTCAGTGCGGATTGGATGACAGGCACCCTAGGCACCCAGGATCGGCTTTAGTTTCACGTGTATCTCTTAAGCCGGCAGAGAAAACCCACCTGATATGCGCTCCACACAATTGAATAGAGACGCCGTTGATTTTCTATGGGAATTGCAGAAATGACTTCTAAGCCTCAAAATAATGACTTTTTTTCCTAAGGTGGTAGGAATGAAACTCAGTGCGGGCTGGATGGGGTCCCCCCTGGGCACCGCAGACCTAAGCTTGTTTAACTCCTACCTCTTAAAGGGACCGAGAAAAAATGACCTTTTCTGCACTCCAATGTAAGTCAATGGGGCGATTTTTTGGCTATGTGCTAGAAATGAAATTCAGTGCGGATTGGATGACAGGCACCCTAGGCACCCAGGATCGGCTTTAGTTTCACGTGTATCTCTTAAGCCGGCAGAGAAAACCCACCTGATATGCGCTCCACACAATTGAATAGAGACGCCGTTGATTTTCTATGGGAATTGCAGAAATGACTTCTAAGCCTCAAAATAATGACTTTTTTTCCTAAGGTGGTAGGAATGAAACTCAGTGCGGGCTGGATGGGGTCCCCCCTGGGCACCGCAGACCTAAGCTTGTTTAACTCCTACCTCTTAAAGGGACCGAGAAAAAATGACCTTTTCTGCACTCCAATGTAAGTCAATGGGGCGATTTTTTGGCTATGTGCTAGAAATGAAATTCAGTGCGGATTGGATGACAGGCACCCTAGGCACCCAGGATCGGCTTTAGTTTCACGTGTATCTCTTAAGCCGGCAGAGAAAACCCACCTGATATGCGCTCCACACAATTGAATAGAGACGCCGTTGATTTTCTATGGGAATTGCAGAAATGACTTCTAAGCCTCAAAATAATGACTTTTTTTCCTAAGGTGGTAGGAATGAAACTCAGTGCGGGCTGGATGGGGTCCCCCCTGGGCACCGCAGACCTAAGCTTGTTTAACTCCTACCTCTTAAAGGGACCGAGAAAAAATGACCTTTTCTGCACTCCAATGTAAGTCAATGGGGCGATTTTTTGGCTATGTGCTAGAAATGAAATTCAGTGCGGATTGGATGACAGGCACCCTAGGCACCCAGGATCGGCTTTAGTTTCACGTGTATCTCTTAAGCCGGCAGAGAAAACCCACCTGATATGCGCTCCACACAATTGAATAGAGACGCCGTTGATTTTCTATGGGAATTGCAGAAATGACTTCTAAGCCTCAAAATAATGACTTTTTTTCCTAAGGTGGTAGGAATGAAACTCAGTGCGGGCTGGATGGGGTCCCCCCTGGGCACCGCAGACCTAAGCTTGTTTAACTCCTACCTCTTAAAGGGACCGAGAAAAAATGACCTTTTCTGCACTCCAATGTAAGTCAATGGGGCGATTTTTTGGCTATGTGCTAGAAATGAAATTCAGTGCGGATTGGATGACAGGCACCCTAGGCACCCA
Source organism: Dendropsophus ebraccatus (assembly GCF_027789765.1). Classification (NCBI taxonomy): domain Eukaryota; kingdom Metazoa; phylum Chordata; class Amphibia; order Anura; family Hylidae; genus Dendropsophus; species Dendropsophus ebraccatus. Next base: position 193,352 of record NW_027209945.1, on the reverse strand, counting down.
GGATCGGCTTTAGTTTCACGTGTATCTCTTAAGCCGGCAGAGAAAACCCACCTGATATGCGCTCCACACAATTGAATAGAGACGCCGTTGATTTTCTATGGGAATTGCAGAAATGACTTCTAAGCCTCAAAATAATGACTTTTTTTCCTAAGGTGGTAGGAATGAAACTCAGTGCGGGCTGGATGGGGTCCCCCCTGGGCACCGCAGACCTAAGCTTGTTTAACTCCTACCTCTTAAAGGGACCGAGAAAAAATGACCTTTTCTGCACTCCAATGTAAGTCAATGGGGCGATTTTTTGGCTATGTGCTAGAAATGAAATTCAGTGCGGATTGGATGACAGGCACCCTAGGCACCCAGGATCGGCTTTAGTTTCACGTGTATCTCTTAAGCCGGCAGAGAAAACCCACCTGATATGCGCTCCACACAATTGAATAGAGACGCCGTTGATTTTCTATGGGAATTGCAGAAATGACTTCTAAGCCTCAAAATAATGACTTTTTTTCCTAAGGTGGTAGGAATGAAACTCAGTGCGGGCTGGATGGGGTCCCCCCTGGGCACCGCAGACCTAAGCTTGTTTAACTCCTACCTCTTAAAGGGACCGAGAAAAAATGACCTTTTCTGCACTCCAATGTAAGTCAATGGGGCGATTTTTTGGCTATGTGCTAGAAATGAAATTCAGTGCGGATTGGATGACAGGCACCCTAGGCACCCAGGATCGGCTTTAGTTTCACGTGTATCTCTTAAGCCGGCAGAGAAAACCCACCTGATATGCGCTCCACACAATTGAATAGAGACGCCGTTGATTTTCTATGGGAATTGCAGAAATGACTTCTAAGCCTCAAAATAATGACTTTTTTTCCTAAGGTGGTAGGAATGAAACTCAGTGCGGGCTGGATGGGGTCCCCCCTGGGCACCGCAGACCTAAGCTTGTTTAACTCCTACCTCTTAAAGGGACCGAGAAAAAATGACCTTTTCTGCACTCCAATGTAAGTCAATGGGGCGATTTTTTGGCTATGTGCTAGAAATGAAATTCAGTGCGGATTGGATGACAGGCACCCTAGGCACCCAGGATCGGCTTTAGTTTCACGTGTATCTCTTAAGCCGGCAGAGAAAACCCACCTGATATGCGCTCCACACAATTGAATAGAGACGCCGTTGATTTTCTATGGGAATTGCAGAAATGACTTCTAAGCCTCAAAATAATGACTTTTTTTCCTAAGGTGGTAGGAATGAAACTCAGTGCGGGCTGGATGGGGTCCCCCCTGGGCACCGCAGACCTAAGCTTGTTTAACTCCTACCTCTTAAAGGGACCGAGAAAAAATGACCTTTTCTGCACTCCAATGTAAGTCAATGGGGCGATTTTTTGGCTATGTGCTAGAAATGAAATTCAGTGCGGATTGGATGACAGGCACCCTAGGCACCCAGGATCGGCTTTAGTTTCACGTGTATCTCTTAAGCCGGCAGAGAAAACCCACCTGATATGCGCTCCACACAATTGAATAGAGACGCCGTTGATTTTCTATGGGAATTGCAGAAATGACTTCTAAGCCTCAAAATAATGACTTTTTTTCCTAAGGTGGTAGGAATGAAACTCAGTGCGGGCTGGATGGGGTCCCCCCTGGGCACCGCAGACCTAAGCTTGTTTAACTCCTACCTCTTAAAGGGACCGAGAAAAAATGACCTTTTCTGCACTCCAATGTAAGTCAATGGGGCGATTTTTTGGCTATGTGCTAGAAATGAAATTCAGTGCGGATTGGATGACAGGCACCCTAGGCACCCAGGATCGGCTTTAGTTTCACGTGTATCTCTTAAGCCGGCAGAGAAAACCCACCTGATATGCGCTCCACACAATTGAATAGAGACGCCGTTGATTTTCTATGGGAATTGCAGAAATGACTTCTAAGCCTCAAAATAATGACTTTTTTTCCTAAGGTGGTAGGAATGAAACTCAGTGCGGGCTGGATGGGGTCCCCCCTGGGCACCGCAGACCTAAGCTTGTTTAACTCCTACCTCTTAAAGGGACCGAGAAAAAATGACCTTTTCTGCACTCCAATGTAAGTCAATGGGGCGATTTTTTGGCTATGTGCTAGAAATGAAATTCAGTGCGGATTGGATGACAGGCACCCTAGGCACCCAGGATCGGCTTTAGTTTCACGTGTATCTCTTAAGCCGGCAGAGAAAACCCACCTGATATGCGCTCCACACAATTGAATAGAGACGCCGTTGATTTTCTATGGGAATTGCAGAAATGACTTCTAAGCCTCAAAATAATGACTTTTTTTCCTAAGGTGGTAGGAATGAAACTCAGTGCGGGCTGGATGGGGTCCCCCCTGGGCACCGCAGACCTAAGCTTGTTTAACTCCTACCTCTTAAAGGGACCGAGAAAAAATGACCTTTTCTGCACTCCAATGTAAGTCAATGGGGCGATTTTTTGGCTATGTGCTAGAAATGAAATTCAGTGCGGATTGGATGACAGGCACCCTAGGCACCCAGGATCGGCTTTAGTTTCACGTGTATCTCTTAAGCCGGCAGAGAAAACCCACCTGATATGCGCTCCACACAATTGAATAGAGACGCCGTTGATTTTCTATGGGAATTGCAGAAATGACTTCTAAGCCTCAAAATAATGACTTTTTTTCCTAAGGTGGTAGGAATGAAACTCAGTGCGGGCTGGATGGGGTCCCCCCTGGGCACCGCAGACCTAAGCTTGTTTAACTCCTACCTCTTAAAGGGACCGAGAAAAAATGACCTTTTCTGCACTCCAATGTAAGTCAATGGGGCGATTTTTTGGCTATGTGCTAGAAATGAAATTCAGTGCGGATTGGATGACAGGCACCCTAGGCACCCAGGATCGGCTTTAGTTTCACGTGTATCTCTTAAGCCGGCAGAGAAAACCCACCTGATATGCGCTCCACACAATTGAATAGAGACGCCGTTGATTTTCTATGGGAATTGCAGAAATGACTTCTAAGCCTCAAAATAATGACTTTTTTTCCTAAGGTGGTAGGAATGAAACTCAGTGCGGGCTGGATGGGGTCCCCCCTGGGCACCGCAGACCTAAGCTTGTTTAACTCCTACCTCTTAAAGGGACCGAGAAAAAATGACCTTTTCTGCACTCCAATGTAAGTCAATGGGGCGATTTTTTGGCTATGTGCTAGAAATGAAATTCAGTGCGGATTGGATGACAGGCACCCTAGGCACCCAGGATCGGCTTTAGTTTCACGTGTATCTCTTAAGCCGGCAGAGAAAACCCACCTGATATGCGCTCCACACAATTGAATAGAGACGCCGTTGATTTTCTATGGGAATTGCAGAAATGACTTCTAAGCCTCAAAATAATGACTTTTTTTCCTAAGGTGGTAGGAATGAAACTCAGTGCGGGCTGGATGGGGTCCCCCCTGGGCACCGCAGACCTAAGCTTGTTTAACTCCTACCTCTTAAAGGGACCGAGAAAAAATGACCTTTTCTGCACTCCAATGTAAGTCAATGGGGCGATTTTTTGGCTATGTGCTAGAAATGAAATTCAGTGCGGATTGGATGACAGGCACCCTAGGCACCCAGGATCGGCTTTAGTTTCACGTGTATCTCTTAAGCCGGCAGAGAAAACCCACCTGATATGCGCTCCACACAATTGAATAGAGACGCCGTTGATTTTCTATGGGAATTGCAGAAATGACTTCTAAGCCTCAAAATAATGACTTTTTTTCCTAAGGTGGTAGGAATGAAACTCAGTGCGGGCTGGATGGGGTCCCCCCTGGGCACCGCAGACCTAAGCTTGTTTAACTCCTACCTCTTAAAGGGACCGAGAAAAAATGACCTTTTCTGCACTCCAATGTAAGTCAATGGGGCGATTTTTTGGCTATGTGCTAGAAATGAAATTCAGTGCGGATTGGATGACAGGCACCCTAGGCACCCAGGATCGGCTTTAGTTTCACGTGTATCTCTTAAGCCGGCAGAGAAAACCCACCTGATATGCGCTCCACACAATTGAATAGAGACGCCGTTGATTTTCTATGGGAATTGCAGAAATGACTTCTAAGCCTCAAAATAATGACTTTTTTTCCTAAGGTGGTAGGAATGAAACTCAGTGCGGGCTGGATGGGGTCCCCCCTGGGCACCGCAGACCTAAGCTTGTTTAACTCCTACCTCTTAAAGGGACCGAGAAAAAATGACCTTTTCTGCACTCCAATGTAAGTCAATGGGGCGATTTTTTGGCTATGTGCTAGAAATGAAATTCAGTGCGGATTGGATGACAGGCACCCTAGGCACCCAGGATCGGCTTTAGTTTCACGTGTATCTCTTAAGCCGGCAGAGAAAACCCACCTGATATGCGCTCCACACAATTGAATAGAGACGCCGTTGATTTTCTATGGGAATTGCAGAAATGACTTCTAAGCCTCAAAATAATGACTTTTTTTCCTAAGGTGGTAGGAATGAAACTCAGTGCGGGCTGGATGGGGTCCCCCCTGGGCACCGCAGACCTAAGCTTGTTTAACTCCTACCTCTTAAAGGGACCGAGAAAAAATGACCTTTTCTGCACTCCAATGTAAGTCAATGGGGCGATTTTTTGGCTATGTGCTAGAAATGAAATTCAGTGCGGATTGGATGACAGGCACCCTAGGCACCCAGGATCGGCTTTAGTTTCACGTGTATCTCTTAAGCCGGCAGAGAAAACCCACCTGATATGCGCTCCACACAATTGAATAGAGACGCCGTTGATTTTCTATGGGAATTGCAGAAATGACTTCTAAGCCTCAAAATAATGACTTTTTTTCCTAAGGTGGTAGGAATGAAACTCAGTGCGGGCTGGATGGGGTCCCCCCTGGGCACCGCAGACCTAAGCTTGTTTAACTCCTACCTCTTAAAGGGACCGAGAAAAAATGACCTTTTCTGCACTCCAATGTAAGTCAATGGGGCGATTTTTTGGCTATGTGCTAGAAATGAAATTCAGTGCGGATTGGATGACAGGCACCCTAGGCACCCAGGATCGGCTTTAGTTTCACGTGTATCTCTTAAGCCGGCAGAGAAAACCCACCTGATATGCGCTCCACACAATTGAATAGAGACGCCGTTGATTTTCTATGGGAATTGCAGAAATGACTTCTAAGCCTCAAAATAATGACTTTTTTTCCTAAGGTGGTAGGAATGAAACTCAGTGCGGGCTGGATGGGGTCCCCCCTGGGCACCGCAGACCTAAGCTTGTTTAACTCCTACCTCTTAAAGGGACCGAGAAAAAATGACCTTTTCTGCACTCCAATGTAAGTCAATGGGGCGATTTTTTGGCTATGTGCTAGAAATGAAATTCAGTGCGGATTGGATGACAGGCACCCTAGGCACCCAGGATCGGCTTTAGTTTCACGTGTATCTCTTAAGCCGGCAGAGAAAACCCACCTGATATGCGCTCCACACAATTGAATAGAGACGCCGTTGATTTTCTATGGGAATTGCAGAAATGACTTCTAAGCCTCAAAATAATGACTTTTTTTCCTAAGGTGGTAGGAATGAAACTCAGTGCGGGCTGGATGGGGTCCCCCCTGGGCACCGCAGACCTAAGCTTGTTTAACTCCTACCTCTTAAAGGGACCGAGAAAAAATGACCTTTTCTGCACTCCAATGTAAGTCAATGGGGCGATTTTTTGGCTATGTGCTAGAAATGAAATTCAGTGCGGATTGGATGACAGGCACCCTAGGCACCCAGGATCGGCTTTAGTTTCACGTGTATCTCTTAAGCCGGCAGAGAAAACCCACCTGATATGCGCTCCACACAATTGAATAGAGACGCCGTTGATTTTCTATGGGAATTGCAGAAATGACTTCTAAGCCTCAAAATAATGACTTTTTTTCCTAAGGTGGTAGGAATGAAACTCAGTGCGGGCTGGATGGGGTCCCCCCTGGGCACCGCAGACCTAAGCTTGTTTAACTCCTACCTCTTAAAGGGACCGAGAAAAAATGACCTTTTCTGCACTCCAATGTAAGTCAATGGGGCGATTTTTTGGCTATGTGCTAGAAATGAAATTCAGTGCGGATTGGATGACAGGCACCCTAGGCACCCAGGATCGGCTTTAGTTTCACGTGTATCTCTTAAGCCGGCAGAGAAAACCCACCTGATATGCGCTCCACACAATTGAATAGAGACGCCGTTGATTTTCTATGGGAATTGCAGAAATGACTTCTAAGCCTCAAAATAATGACTTTTTTTCCTAAGGTGGTAGGAATGAAACTCAGTGCGGGCTGGATGGGGTCCCCCCTGGGCACCGCAGACCTAAGCTTGTTTAACTCCTACCTCTTAAAGGGACCGAGAAAAAATGACCTTTTCTGCACTCCAATGTAAGTCAATGGGGCGATTTTTTGGCTATGTGCTAGAAATGAAATTCAGTGCGGATTGGATGACAGGCACCCTAGGCACCCAGGATCGGCTTTAGTTTCACGTGTATCTCTTAAGCCGGCAGAGAAAACCCACCTGATATGCGCTCCACACAATTGAATAGAGACGCCGTTGATTTTCTATGGGAATTGCAGAAATGACTTCTAAGCCTCAAAATAATGACTTTTTTTCCTAAGGTGGTAGGAATGAAACTCAGTGCGGGCTGGATGGGGTCCCCCCTGGGCACCGCAGACCTAAGCTTGTTTAACTCCTACCTCTTAAAGGGACCGAGAAAAAATGACCTTTTCTGCACTCCAATGTAAGTCAATGGGGCGATTTTTTGGCTATGTGCTAGAAATGAAATTCAGTGCGGATTGGATGACAGGCACCCTAGGCACCCAGGATCGGCTTTAGTTTCACGTGTATCTCTTAAGCCGGCAGAGAAAACCCACCTGATATGCGCTCCACACAATTGAATAGAGACGCCGTTGATTTTCTATGGGAATTGCAGAAATGACTTCTAAGCCTCAAAATAATGACTTTTTTTCCTAAGGTGGTAGGAATGAAACTCAGTGCGGGCTGGATGGGGTCCCCCCTGGGCACCGCAGACCTAAGCTTGTTTAACTCCTACCTCTTAAAGGGACCGAGAAAAAATGACCTTTTCTGCACTCCAATGTAAGTCAATGGGGCGATTTTTTGGCTATGTGCTAGAAATGAAATTCAGTGCGGATTGGATGACAGGCACCCTAGGCACCCAGGATCGGCTTTAGTTTCACGTGTATCTCTTAAGCCGGCAGAGAAAACCCACCTGATATGCGCTCCACACAATTGAATAGAGACGCCGTTGATTTTCTATGGGAATTGCAGAAATGACTTCTAAGCCTCAAAATAATGACTTTTTTTCCTAAGGTGGTAGGAATGAAACTCAGTGCGGGCTGGATGGGGTCCCCCCTGGGCACCGCAGACCTAAGCTTGTTTAACTCCTACCTCTTAAAGGGACCGAGAAAAAATGACCTTTTCTGCACTCCAATGTAAGTCAATGGGGCGATTTTTTGGCTATGTGCTAGAAATGAAATTCAGTGCGGATTGGATGACAGGCACCCTAGGCACCCAGGATCGGCTTTAGTTTCACGTGTATCTCTTAAGCCGGCAGAGAAAACCCACCTGATATGCGCTCCACACAATTGAATAGAGACGCCGTTGATTTTCTATGGGAATTGCAGAAATGACTTCTAAGCCTCAAAATAATGACTTTTTTTCCTAAGGTGGTAGGAATGAAACTCAGTGCGGGCTGGATGGGGTCCCCCCTGGGCACCGCAGACCTAAGCTTGTTTAACTCCTACCTCTTAAAGGGACCGAGAAAAAATGACCTTTTCTGCACTCCAATGTAAGTCAATGGGGCGATTTTTTGGCTATGTGCTAGAAATGAAATTCAGTGCGGATTGGATGACAGGCACCCTAGGCACCCAGGATCGGCTTTAGTTTCACGTGTATCTCTTAAGCCGGCAGAGAAAACCCACCTGATATGCGCTCCACACAATTGAATAGAGACGCCGTTGATTTTCTATGGGAATTGCAGAAATGACTTCTAAGCCTCAAAATAATGACTTTTTTTCCTAAGGTGGTAGGAATGAAACTCAGTGCGGGCTGGATGGGGTCCCCCCTGGGCACCGCAGACCTAAGCTTGTTTAACTCCTACCTCTTAAAGGGACCGAGAAAAAATGACCTTTTCTGCACTCCAATGTAAGTCAATGGGGCGATTTTTTGGCTATGTGCTAGAAATGAAATTCAGTGCGGATTGGATGACAGGCACCCTAGGCACCCAGGATCGGCTTTAGTTTCACGTGTATCTCTTAAGCCGGCAGAGAAAACCCACCTGATATGCGCTCCACACAATTGAATAGAGACGCCGTTGATTTTCTATGGGAATTGCAGAAATGACTTCTAAGCCTCAAAATAATGACTTTTTTTCCTAAGGTGGTAGGAATGAAACTCAGTGCGGGCTGGATGGGGTCCCCCCTGGGCACCGCAGACCTAAGCTTGTTTAACTCCTACCTCTTAAAGGGACCGAGAAAAAATGACCTTTTCTGCACTCCAATGTAAGTCAATGGGGCGATTTTTTGGCTATGTGCTAGAAATGAAATTCAGTGCGGATTGGATGACAGGCACCCTAGGCACCCAGGATCGGCTTTAGTTTCACGTGTATCTCTTAAGCCGGCAGAGAAAACCCACCTGATATGCGCTCCACACAATTGAATAGAGACGCCGTTGATTTTCTATGGGAATTGCAGAAATGACTTCTAAGCCTCAAAATAATGACTTTTTTTCCTAAGGTGGTAGGAATGAAACTCAGTGCGGGCTGGATGGGGTCCCCCCTGGGCACCGCAGACCTAAGCTTGTTTAACTCCTACCTCTTAAAGGGACCGAGAAAAAATGACCTTTTCTGCACTCCAATGTAAGTCAATGGGGCGATTTTTTGGCTATGTGCTAGAAATGAAATTCAGTGCGGATTGGATGACAGGCACCCTAGGCACCCAGGATCGGCTTTAGTTTCACGTGTATCTCTTAAGCCGGCAGAGAAAACCCACCTGATATGCGCTCCACACAATTGAATAGAGACGCCGTTGATTTTCTATGGGAATTGCAGAAATGACTTCTAAGCCTCAAAATAATGACTTTTTTTCCTAAGGTGGTAGGAATGAAACTCAGTGCGGGCTGGATGGGGTCCCCCCTGGGCACCGCAGACCTAAGCTTGTTTAACTCCTACCTCTTAAAGGGACCGAGAAAAAATGACCTTTTCTGCACTCCAATGTAAGTCAATGGGGCGATTTTTTGGCTATGTGCTAGAAATGAAATTCAGTGCGGATTGGATGACAGGCACCCTAGGCACCCAGGATCGGCTTTAGTTTCACGTGTATCTCTTAAGCCGGCAGAGAAAACCCACCTGATATGCGCTCCACACAATTGAATAGAGACGCCGTTGATTTTCCATGGGAATTGCAGAAATGACTTCTAAGCCTCAAAATAATGACTTTTTTTCCTAAGGTGGTAGGAATGAAACTCAGTGCGGGCTGGATGGGGTCCCCCCTGGGCACCGCAGACCTAAGCTTGTTTAACTCCTACCTCTTAAAGGGACCGAGAAAAAATGACCTTTTCTGCACTCCAATGTAAGTCAATGGGGCGATTTTTTGGCTATGTGCTAGAAATGAAATTCAGTGCGGATTGGATGACAGGCACCCTAGGCACCCAGGATCGGCTTTAGTTTCACGTGTATCTCTTAAGCCGGCAGAGAAAACCCACCTGATATGCGCTCCACACAATTGAATAGAGACGCCGTTGATTTTCTATGGGAATTGCAGAAATGACTTCTAAGCCTCAAAATAATGACTTTTTTTCCTAAGGTGGTAGGAATGAAACTCAGTGCGGGCTGGATGGGGTCCCCCCTGGGCACCGCAGACCTAAGCTTGTTTAACTCCTACCTCTTAAAGGGACCGAGAAAAAATGACCTTTTCTGCACTCCAATGTAAGTCAATGGGGCGATTTTTTGGCTATGTGCTAGAAATGAAATTCAGTGCGGATTGGATGACAGGCACCCTAGGCACCCAGGATCGGCTTTAGTTTCACGTGTATCTCTTAAGCCGGCAGAGAAAACCCACCTGATATGCGCTCCACACAATTGAATAGAGACGCCGTTGATTTTCTATGGGAATTGCAGAAATGACTTCTAAGCCTCAAAATAATGACTTTTTTTCCTAAGGTGGTAGGAATGAAACTCAGTGCGGGCTGGATGGGGTCCCCCCTGGGCACCGCAGACCTAAGCTTGTTTAACTCCTACCTCTTAAAGGGACCGAGAAAAAATGACCTTTTCTGCACTCCAATGTAAGTCAATGGGGCGATTTTTTGGCTATGTGCTAGAAATGAAATTCAGTGCGGATTGGATGACAGGCACCCTAGGCACCCAGGATCGGCTTTAGTTTCACGTGTATCTCTTAAGCCGGCAGAGAAAACCCACCTGATATGCGCTCCACACAATTGAATAGAGACGCCGTTGATTTTCTATGGGAATTGCAGAAATGACTTCTAAGCCTCAAAATAATGACTTTTTTTCCTAAGGTGGTAGGAATGAAACTCAGTGCGGGCTGGATGGGGTCCCCCCTGGGCACCGCAGAACCTAAGCTTGTTTAACTCCTACCTCTTAAAGGGACCGAGAAAAAATGACCTTTTCTGCACTCCAATGTAAGTCAATGGGGCGATTTTTTTAGCTATGTGCTAGAAATGAAATTCAGTGCGGATTGGATGACAGGCACCCTAGGCACCCAGGATCGGCTTTAGTTTCACGTGTATCTCTTAAGCCGGCAGAGAAAACCCACCTGATATGCGCTCCACACAATTGAATAGAGGACGCCGTTGATTTTCTATGGGAATTGCAGAAATGACTTCTAAGCCTCAAAATAATGACTTTTTTTCCTAAGGTGGTAGGAATGAAACTCAGTGCGGGCTGGATGGGGTCCCCCCTGGGCACCGCAGATCTAAGCTTGTTTAACTCCTACCTCTTAAAGGGACCGAGAAAAAATGACCTTTTCTGCACTCCAATGTAAGTCAATGGGGCGATTTTTTTGGCTATGTGCTAGAAATGAAATTCAGTGCGGATTGGATGACAGGCACCCTAGGCACCCAGGATCGGCTTTAGTTTCACGTGTATCTCTTAAGCCGGCAGAGAAAACCCACCTGATATGCGCTCCACACAATTGAATAGAGACGCCGTTGATTTTCTATGGGAATTGCAGAAATGACTTCTAAGCCTCAAAATAATGACTTTTTTTCCTAAGGTGGTAGGAATGAAACTCAGTGCGGGCTGGATGGGGTCCCCCCTGGGCACCGCAGACCTAAGCTTGTTTAACTCCTACCTCTTAAAGGGACCGAGAAAAAATGACCTTTTCTGCACTCCAATGTAAGTCAATGGGGCGATTTTTTTGGCTATGTGCTAGAAATGAAATTCAGTGCGGATTGGATTACAGGCACCCTAGGCACCCAGGTAAGGCTTTAGTTTCACGTGTATCTCTTAAGCCGGCAGAGAAAACCCACCTGATATGCGCTCCACACAATTGAATAGAGACGCCGTTGATTTTCTATGGGAATTGCAGAAATGACTTCTAAGCCTCAAAATAATGACTTTTTTTCCTAAGGTGGTAGGAATGAAACTCAGTGCGGGCTGGATGGGGTCCCCCCTGGGCACCGCAGACCTAAGCTTGTTTAACTCCTACCTCTTAAAGGGACCGAGAAAAAATGACCTTTTCTGCACTCCAATGTAAGTCAATGGGGCGATTTTTTGGCTATGTGCTAGAAATGAAATTCAGTGCGGATTGGATGACAGGCACCCTAGGCACCCAGGATCGGCTTTAGTTTCACGTGTATCTCTTAAGCCGGCAGAGAAAACCCACCTGATATGCGCTCCACACAATTGAATTAGAGACGCCGTTGATTTTCTATGGGAATTGCAGAAATGACTTCTAAGCCTCAAAATAATGACTTTTTTTTCCTAAGGTGGTAGGAATGAAACTCAGTGCGGGCTGGATGGGGTCCCCCCTGGGCACCGCAGACCTAAGCTTGTTTAACTCCTACCTCTTAAAGGGACCGAGAAAAAATGACCTTTTCTGCACTCCAATGTAAGTCAATGGGGCGATTTTTTGGCTATGTGCTAGAAATGAAATTCAGTGCGGATTGGATGGACAGGCACCCTAGGCACCCAGGATCGGCTTTAGTTTCACGTGTATCTCTTAAGCCGGCAGAGAAAACCCACCTGATATGCGCTCCACACAATTGAATAGAGACGCCGTTGATTTTCTATGGGAATTGCAGAAATGACTTCTAAGCCTCAAAATAATGACTTTTTTTCCTAAGGTGGTAGGAATGAAACTCAGTGCGGGCTGGATGGGGTCCCCCCTGGGCACCGCAGACCTAAGCTTGTTTAACTCCTACCTCTTAAAGGGACCGAGAAAAAATGACCTTTTTCTGCACTCCAATGTAAGTCAATGGGGCGATTTTTTTGGCTATGTGCTAGAAATGAAATTCAGTGCGGATTGGATGACAGGCACCCTAGGCACCCAGGATCGGCTTTAGTTTCACGTGTATCTCTTAAGCCGGCAGAGAAAACCCACCTGATATGCGCTCCACACAATTGAATAGAGACGCCAGTTGATTTTCTATGGGAATTGCAGAAATGACTTCTAAGCCTCAAAATAATGACTTTTTTTCCTAAGGTGGTAGGAATGAAACTCAGTGCGGGCTGGATGGGGTCCCCCCTGGGCACCGCAGACCTAAGCTTGTTTAACTCCTACCTCTTAAAGGGACCGAGAAAAAATGACCTTTTCTGCACTCCAATGTAAGTCAATGGGGCGATTTTTTTGGCTATGTGCTAGAAATGAAATTCAGTGCGGATTGGATGACAGGCACCCTAGGCACCCAGGATCGGCTTTAGTTTCACGTGTATCTCTTAAGCGGCAGAGAAAACCCACCTGATATGCGCTCCACACAATTGAATAGAGACGCCGTTGATTTTCTATGGGAATTGCAGAAATGACTTCTAAGCCTCAAAATAATGACTTTTTTTCCTAAGGTGGTAGGAATGAAACTCAGTGCGGGCTGGATGGGGTCCCCCCTGGGCACCGCAGACCTAAGCTTGTTAACTCCTACCTCTTAAAGGGACCGAGAAAAAATGACCTTTTCTGCACTCCAATGTAAGTCAATGGGGCGATTTTTTGGCTATGTGCTAGAAATGAAATTCAGTGCGGATTGGATGACAGGCACCCTAGGCACCCAGGATCGGCTTTAGTTTCACGTGTATCTCTTAAGCCGGCAGAGAAAACCCACCTGATATGCGCTCCACACAATTGAATAGAGACGCCATTGATTTTCTATGGGAATTGCAGAAATGACTTCTAAGCCTCAAAATAATGACTTTTTTTCCTAAGGTGGTAGGAATGAAACTCAGTGTGGGCTGGATGGGGTCCCCCCTGGGCACCGCAGACCTAAGCTTGTTTAACTCCTACCTCTTAAAGGGACCGAGAAAAAATGACCTTTTCTGCACTCCAATGTAAGTCAATGGGGCGATTTTTTGGCTATGTGCTAGAAATGAAATTCAGTGCGGATTGGATGACAGGCACCCTAGGCACCCAGGATCGGCTTTAGTTTCACGTGTATCTCTTAAGCCGGCAGAGAAAACCCACCTGATATGCGCTCCACACAATTGAATAGAGACGCCGTTGATTTTCTATGGGAATTGCAGAAATGACTTCTAAGCCTCAAAATAATGACTTTTTTTCCTAAGGTGGTAGGAATGAAACTCAGTGCGGGCTGGATGGGGTCCCCCCTGGGCACCGCAGACCTAAGCTTGTTTAACTCCTACCTCTTAAATGTGGACCGAGAAAAAAATGACCTTTTTCTGCACTCCAATGTAAGTCAATGGGGCGATTTTTTGGCTATGTGCTAGAAATGAAATTCAGTGCGGATTGGTATGCAGGGCACCCTAGGCACCCAGGATCGGCTTTCGTTGTCACGTGTATCTCTTAAGGCGGCAGAGAAAAATCCACCTGAATGCGCTCCACACACTTGAATAGAGACGCCATTGATTTTCTATGGGAATTGCAGAAATGACTTCTAAGCCTCAAAATAATGACTTTTTTTCCTAAGGTGGTAGGAATGAAACTCAGTGTTGGGCTCGGGGGGGGGGGGGGGGGGGGGGGGGGGGGGGGGGGGGGGGGGGGGGGGGGGGGGGGGGGGGGGGGGGGGGGGGGGGGGGGGGGGGGGGGGGGGGGGGGGGGGGGGGGGGGGGGGGGGGGGGGGGGGGGGGGGGGGGGGGGGGGGGGGGGGGGGGTGGGGGGGGGGGGGGGGGGGGGGGGGGGGGGGGGGGGGGGGGGGGGGGGGGGGGGGGGGGGGGGGGGGTGGGGGGGGGGGGGGGGGGGGGGGGGGGGGGGGGGGGGGGTGGGGGGGGGGGGGGGGGGGGTGGGGGGGGGGGGGGGGGGGGGGGGGGGGGGGGGGTGGGGGGGGGGGGGGGGGGGGGGGGGGGGGGGGGGGGGGGGGGGGGGGGGGGGGGGGGGGGGGGGGGGGGGGGGGGGGGGGGGGGGGGGGGGGGGGGGGGGGGGGGGGGGGGGGGGGGGGGGGGTGGGGGGGGGGGGGGGGGGGGGGGGGGGGGGGTGGGGGGGGGGGGGGGGGGGGGGGGGGGGGGGTGGGGGGGGGGGGGGGGGGGGGGGGGGGGGGGGGGGGGGGGGGGGGGGGTGGGGGGGGGGGGGGGGGGGGGGGGGGGGGGGGGGGGGGGGGTGGGGGGGGGGGGGGGGGGGGGGGGGGGGGGGGGGGGGGGGGGGGGGGGGGGGGGGGGGGGGGGGGGGGGGGGGGGGGGGGGGGTGGGGGGGGGGGGGGGGGGGGGGGGGGGGGGGGGGGGGGGGGGGGGGGGGGGGGGGGGGGGGGGGGGGGGGGGGGGGGGGGGGGGGGGGGGGTGGGGGGGGGGGGGGGGGGGGGGGGGGGGGGGGGGGGGGGGGGGGGGGGGGGGGTGGGGGGGGGGGGGGGGGGGGGGGGGGGGGGGGGGGGGGGGGGGGGGGGGGGGGGGGGGGGGGGGGGGGTGGGGGGGGGGGGGGGGGGGGGGGGGGGGGGGGGGGGGGGGGGGGGGGGGGGGGGGGGGGGGGGGGGGGGGGGGGGGGGGGGGGGGGGGGGGGGGGGGGGGGGTGGGGGGGGGGGGGGGGGGGGGGGGGGGGGGGGGGGGGGGGGGGGGGGGGTGGGGGGGGGGGGGGGGGGGGGGGGGGGGGGGGGGGGGGGGGGGGGGGGGGGGGGGGGGGGGGGGGGGGGGGGGGGGGGGGGGGGGGGGGGGGGGGGGGGGGGGGGGGGGGGGGGGGGGGGGGGGGGGGGGGGGGGGGGGGGGGGGGGGGGGGGGGGGGGGGGGGGGGGGGGGGGGGGGGGGGGGGGGGGGGGGGGGGGGGGGGGGGGGGGGGGGGGGGGGGGGGGGGGGGGGGGGGGGGTGGGGGGGGGGGGGGGGGGGGGGGGGGGGGGGGGGGGGGGGGGGGGGGGGGGGGGGGGGGGGGGGGGGGGGGGGGGGGGGGGGGGGGGGGGGGGGGGGGGGGGGGGGGGGGGTGGGGGGGGGGGGGGGGGGGGGGGGGGGGGGGGGTGGGGGGGGGGGGGGGGGGGGGGGGGGGGGGTGGGGGGGGGGGGGGGGGGGGGGTGGGGGGGGGGGGGGGGGGGGGGGGGGGGGTGGGGGGGGGGGGGGGGGGGGGGGGGGGGGGGGGGGGGGGGGGTGGGGGGGGGGGGGGGGGGGGGGGGGGGGGGGGGGGGGGGGGGGGGGGGGGGGGGGGGGGGGGGGGGGGGGGGGGGGGGGGGGGGGGGGGGGGGGGGGGGGGGGGGGGGGGGGGGGGGGGGGGGGGGGGGGGGGGGGGGGGGGGGGGGGTGGGGGGGGGGGGGGGGGGGGGGGGGGGGGGGGGGGGGGGGGGGGGTGGGGGGGGGGGGGGGGGGGGGGGGGGGGGGGGGGGGGGGGGGGGGGGGGGGGGGGGGGGGGGGTGGGGGGGGGGGGGGGGGGGGGGGGGGGGGGGGGGGGGGGGGGGGGGGGGGGGGGGGGGGGGGTGGGGGGGGGGGGGGGGGTGGGGGGGGGGGGGGGGGGGGGGGGGGGGGGGGGGGGGGGGTGGGGGGGGGGGGGGGGGGGGGGGGGGGGGGGGGGGGGGGGGGGGGGGGGGGGGGGGGGGGGGGGGGGGGGGGGGGGGGTGGGGGGGGGGGGGGGGGGGGGGGGGGGGGGGGGGGGGGGGGGGGGGGGGGGGGGGGGGGGGGGGGGGGGGGGGGGGGGGGGGGGGGGGGGGGGGGGGGGGGGGGGGGTGGGGGGGGGGGGGGGGGGGGGGGGGGGGGGGTGGGGGGGGGGGGGGGGGGGGGGGGGGGGGGGGGGGGGGGGGGGGGGGGGGGGGGGGGGTGGGGGGGGGGGGGGGGGGGGGGGGGGGGGGGGGGGGGGGGGGGGGGTGGGGGGGGGGGGGGGGGGGGGGGGGGGGGGGGGGGGGGGGGGGGGGGGTGGGGGGGGGGGGGGGGGGGGGGGGGGGGGTGGGGGGGGGGGGGGGGGGGGGGGGGGGTGGGGGGGGGGGGGGGGGGGGGGGGGGGGGGGGGGGGGGGGGGGGGGGGGGGGGGGGGGGGGGGGTGGGGGGGGGGGGGGGGGGGGGGGGGGGGGGGGGGGGGGGGGGGGGGGGGGGGGGGGGGGGGGGGGGGGGGGGGGGGGGGGGGGGGGGGGGGGGGGGGGGGGGGGGGGGGGGGGGGGGGGGGGGGGGGGGGGGGGGGGGGGGGGGGGGGGGGGGGGGGGGGGGGGGGGGGGGGGGGGGGGGGGGGGGGGGGGGGGGGGGGGGGGGGGGGGTGGGGGGGGGGGGGGGGGGGGGGGGGGGGGGGGGGGGGGGGGGGGGGGGGGGGGGGGGGGGGGGGGGGGGGGGTGGGGGGGGGGGGGGGGGGGGTGGGGGGGGGGGGGGGGGGGGGGGGGGGGGGGGGGGGGGGTGGGGGGGGGGGGGGGGGGGGGGGGGGGGGGGGGGGGGGGGGGGGGGGGGGGGGGGGGGGGGGGGGGGGGGTGGGGGGGGGGGGGGGGGTGGGGGGGGGGGGGGGGGGGGGGGGGGGGGGGGGGGGGGGGGGGGGGGGGGGGGGGGGGGGGGGGGGGGGGGGGGGGGGGGGGGGGGGGGTGGGGGGGGGGGGGGGGGGGGGGGGGGGGGGGGGGGGGGGGGGGGGGGGGGGGGGGGGGGGGGGGGGTGGGGGGGGGGGGGGGGGGGGGGGGGGGGGGGGGGGGGGGGGGGGGGGGGGGGGGGGGGGGGGGGGGGGGGGGTGGGGGGGGGGGGGGGGGGGGGGGGGGGGGGGGGGGGGGGGGGGTGGGGGGGGGGGGGGGGGGGGTGGGGGGGGGGGGGGGGGGGGGGGGGGGTGGGGGGGGGGGGGGGGGGGGGGGGGGGGGGGGGGGGGGGTGGGGGGGGGGGGGGGGGGGGGGGGGGGGGGGGGGGGGGGGGGGGGGGGGTGGGGGGGGGGGGGGGGGGGGGGGGGGGGGGGGGGGGGGGGGGGTGGGGGGGGGGGGGGGGGGGGGGGGGGGGGGGGGGGGGGGGGTGGGGGGGGGGGGGGGGGGGGGGGGGGGGGGGGGGGGGGGGGGGGGGGGGGGGGGGGGGGGGGGGGGGGGGGGGGGGGGGGGGGGGGGGGGGGGGGGGGGGGGGGGGGTGGGGGGGGGGGGGGGGGGGGGGGGGGGGGGGGGGGGGGGGGGGGGGGGGGGGGGGGGGGGGGGGGGGGGGGGGGGGGGGGGGGGTGGGGGGGGGGGGGGGGGGGGGGGGGGGGGGGGGGGGGGGGGGGGGGTGGGGGGGGGGGGGGGGGGGGGGGGGGGGGGGGGGGGGGGGGGGGGTGGGGGGGGGGGGGGGGGGGGGGGGGGGGGGGGGGGGGGGGGGGGGGGGGGGGGGGGGGGGGGGGGGGGGGGGGGGGGGGGGGGGGGGGGGGGGGGGGGGGGGGGGGGGATGTAAGTGGGGCGATTTTTTGGCTATGTGCTAGAAATGAAATTCAGTGCGGATTGGATGACAGGCACCCTAGGCACCCAGGATCGGCTTTAGTTTCACTGTGTATCTCTTAAGCCGGCAGAGAAAACCCACCTGATATGCGCTCCACACAATTGAATAGAGACGCCGTTGATTTTCTATGGGAATTGCAGAAATGACTTCTAAGCCTCAAAATAATGACTTTTTTTCCTAAGGTGGTAGGAATGAAACTCAGTGCGGGCTGGATGGGGTCCCCCCTGGGCACCGCAGACCTAAGCTTGTTTAACTCCTACCTCTTAAAGGGACCGAGAAAAAATGACCTTTTCTGCACTCCATTGTTATTCATTGGGGCGATTTTTTGGCTATGTGCTAGAAATGAAATTCAGTGCGGATTGGATGACAGGCACCCTAGGCACCCAGGATCGGCTTTAGTTTCACGTGTATCTCTTAAGCCGGCAGAGAAAACCCACCTGATATGCGCTCCACACAATTGAATAGAGACGCCGTTGATTTTCTATGGGAATTGCAGAAATGACTTCTAAGCCTCAAAATAATGACTTTTTTTTCCTAAGGTGGTAGGAATGAAACTCAGTGCGGGCTGGATGGGGTCCCCCCTGGGCACCGCAGACCTAAGCTTGTTTAACTCCTACCTCTTAAAGGGACCGAGAAAAAATGACCTTTTCTGCACTCCAATGTAAGTCAATGGGGCGATTTTTTTGGCTATGTGCTAGAAATGAAATTCAGTGCGGATTGGATGACAGGCACCCTAGGCACCCAGGATCGGCTTTAGTTTCACGTGTATCTCTTAAGCCGGCAGAGAAAACCCACCTGATATGCGCTCCACACAATTGAATTAGAGACGCCGTTGATTTTCTATGGGAATTGCAGAAATGACTTCTAAGCCTCAAAATAATGACTTTTTTTCCTAAGGTGGTAGGAATGAAACTCAGTGCGGGCTGGATGGGGTCCCCCCTGGGCACCGCAGACCTAAGCTTGTTTAACTCCTACCGCTTAAAGGGACCGAGAAAAAATGACCTTTTCTGCACTCCAATGTAAGTCAATGGGGCGATTTTTTGGCTATGTGCTAGAAATGAAATTCAGTGCGGATTGGATGACAGGCACCCTAGGCACCCAGGATCGGCTTTAGTTTCACGTGTATCTCTTAAGCCGGCAGAGAAAACCCACCTGATATGCGCTCCACACAATTGAATTAGAGACGCCGTTGATTTTCTATGGGAATTGCAGAAATGACTTCTAAGCCTCAAAATAATGACTTTTTTTCCTAAGGTGGTAGGAATGAAACTCAGTGCGGGCTGGATGGGGTCCCCCCTGGGCACCGCAGACCTAAGCTTGTTTAACTCCTACCTCTTAAAGGGACCGAGAAAAAATGACCTTTTCTGCACTCCAATGTAAGTCAATGGGGCGATTTTTTGGCTATGTGCTAGAAATGAAATTCAGTGCGGATTGGATGACAGGCACCCTAGGCACCCAGGATCGGCTTTAGTTTCACGTGTATCTCTTAAGCCGGCAGAGAAAACCCACCTGATATGCGCTCCACACAATTGAATAGAGACGCCGTTGATTTTCTATGGGAATTGCAGAAATGACTTCTAAGCCTCAAAATAATGACTTTTTTTCCTAAGGTGGTAGGAATGAAACTCAGTGCGGGCTGGATGGGGTCCCCCCTGGGCACCGCAGACCTAAGCTTGTTTAACTCCTACCTCTTAAAGGGACCGAGAAAAAATGACCTTTTCTGCACTCCAATGTAAGTCAATGGGGCGATTTTTTGGCTATGTGCTAGAAATGAAATTCAGTGCGGATTGGATGACAGGCACCCTAGGCACCCAGGATCGGCTTTAGTTTCACGTGTATCTCTTAAGCCGGCAGAGAAAACCCACCTGATATGCGCTCCACACAATTGAATTAGAGACGCCGTTGATTTTCTATGGGAATTGCAGAAATGACTTCTAAGCCTCAAAATAATGACTTTTTTTCCTAAGGTGGTAGGAATGAAACTCAGTGTGGGCTGGATGGGGTCCCCCCTGGGCACCGCAGACCTAAGCTTGTTTAACTCCTACCTCTTAAAGGGACCGAGAAAAAATGACCTTTTCTGCACTCCAATGTAAGTCAATGGGGCGATTTTTTGGCTATGTGCTAGAAATGAAATTCAGTGCGGATTGGATGACAGGCACCCTAGGCACCCAGGATCGGCTTTAGTTTCACGTGTATCTCTTAAGCCGGCAGAGAAAACCCACCTGATATGCGCTCCACACAATTGAATTAGAGACGCCGTTGATTTTCTATGGAATTGCAGAAATGACTTCTAAGCCTCAAAATAATGACTTTTTTTCCTAAGGTGGTAGGAATGAAACTCAGTGCGGGCTGGATGGGGTCCCCCCTGGGCACCGCAGACCTAAGCTTGTTTAACTCCTACCTCTTAAAGGGACCGAGAAAAAATGACCTTTTCTGCACTCCAATGTAAGTCAATGGGGCGATTTTTTGGCTATGTGCTAGAAATGAAATTCAGTGCGGATTGGATGACAGGCACCCTAGGCACCCAGGATCGGCTTTAGTTTCACGTGTATCTCTTAAGCCGGCAGAGAAAATCCCACCTGATATGCGCTCCACACAATTGAATAGAGACGCCAGTTGATTTTCTATGGGAATTGCAGAAATGACTTCTAAGCCTCAAAATAATGACTTTTTTTCCTAAGGTGGTAGGAATGAAACTCAGTGCGGGCTGGATGGGGTCCCCCCTGGGCACCGCAGACCTAAGCTTGTTTAACTCCTACCTCTTAAAGGGACCGAGAAAAAATGACCTTTTCTGCACTCCAATGTAAGTCAATGGGGCGATTTTTTGGCTATGTGCTAGAAATGAAATTCAGTGCGGATTGGATGACAGGCACCCTAGGCACCCAGGATCGGCTTTAGTTTCACGTGTATCTCTTAAGCCGGCAGAGAAAACCCACCTGATATGCGCTCCACACAATTGAATAGAGACGCCGTTGATTTTCTATGGGAATTGCAGAAATGACTTCTAAGCCTCAAAATAATGACTTTTTTTCCTAAGGTGGTAGGAATGAAACTCAGTGCGGGCTGGATGGGGTCCCCCCTGGGCACCGCAGACCTAAGCTTGTTTAACTCCTACCTCTTAAAGGGACCGAGAAAAAATGACCTTTTCTGCACTCCAATGTAAGTCAATGGGGCGATTTTTTGGCTATGTGCTAGAAATGAAATTCAGTGCGGATTGGATGACAGGCACCCTAGGCACCCAGGATCGGCTTTAGTTTCACGTGTATCTCTTAAGCCGGCAGAGAAAACCCACCTGATATGCGCTCCACACAATTGAATAGAGACGCCGTTGATTTTCTATGGGAATTGCAGAAATGACTTCTAAGCCTCAAAATAATGACTTTTTTTCCTAAGGTGGTAGGAATGAAACTCAGTGCGGGCTGGATGGGGTCCCCCCTGGGCACCGCAGACCTAAGCTTGTTTAACTCCTACCTCTTAAAGGGACCGAGAAAAAATGACCTTTTCTGCACTCCAATGTAAGTCAATGGGGCGATTTTTTGGCTATGTGCTAGAAATGAAATTCAGTGCGGATTGGATGACAGGCACCCTAGGCACCCAGGATCGGCTTTAGTTTCACGTGTATCTCTTAAGCCGGCAGAGAAAACCCACCTGATATGCGCTCCACACAATTGAATAGAGACGCCGTTGATTTTCTATGGGAATTGCAGAAATGACTTCTAAGCCTCAAAATAATGACTTTTTTTCCTAAGGTGGTAGGAATGAAACTCAGTGCGGGCTGGATGGGGTCCCCCCTGGGCACCGCAGACCTAAGCTTGTTTAACTCCTACCTCTTAAAGGGACCGAGAAAAAATGACCTTTTCTGCACTCCAATGTAAGTCAATGGGGCGATTTTTTGGCTATGTGCTAGAAATGAAATTCAGTGCGGATTGGATGACAGGCACCCTAGGCACCCAGGATCGGCTTTAGTT
This sequence comes from Dendropsophus ebraccatus, assembly GCF_027789765.1. Classification (NCBI taxonomy): domain Eukaryota; kingdom Metazoa; phylum Chordata; class Amphibia; order Anura; family Hylidae; genus Dendropsophus; species Dendropsophus ebraccatus. The sequence goes on along the minus strand of NW_027209945.1, from coordinate 171,484 downwards.
TCACGTGTATCTCTTAAGCCGGCAGAGAAAACCCACCTGATATGCGCTCCACACAATTGAATAGAGACGCCGTTGATTTTCTATGGGAATTGCAGAAATGACTTCTAAGCCTCAAAATAATGACTTTTTTTCCTAAGGTGGTAGGAATGAAACTCAGTGTGGGCTGGATGGGGTCCCCCCTGGGCACCGCAGACCTAAGCTTGTTTAACTCCTACCTCTTAAAGGGACCGAGAAAAAAATGACCTTTTCTGCACTCCAATGTAAGTCAATGGGGCGATTTTTTGGCTATGTGCTAGAAATGAAATTCAGTGCGGATTGGATGACAGGCACCCTAGGGCACCCAGGATCGGCTTTAGTTTCACGTGTATCTCTTAAGCCGGCAGAGAAAACCCACCTGATATGCGCTCCACACAATTGAATTAGAGACGCCGTTGATTTTCTATGGGAATTGCAGAAATGACTTCTAAGCCTCAAAATAATGACTTTTTTTCCTAAGGTGGTAGGAATGAAACTCAGTGCGGGCTGGATGGGGTCCCCCCTGGGCACCGCAGACCTAAGCTTGTTTAACTCCTACCTCTTAAAGGGACCGAGAAAAAAATGACCTTTTCTGCACTCCAATGTAAGTCAATGGGGCGATTTTTTGGCTATGTGCTAGAAATGAAATTCAGTGCGGATTGGATGACAGGCACCCTAGGCACCCAGGATCGGCTTTAGTTTCACGTGTATCTCTTAAGCCGGCAGAGAAAACCCACCTGATATGCGCTCCACACAATTGAATAGAGACGCCGTTGATTTTCTATGGGAATTGCAGAAATGACTTCTAAGCCTCAAAATAATGACTTTTTTTCCTAAGGTGGTAGGAATGAAACTCAGTGCGGGCTGGATGGGGTCCCCCCTGGCACCGCAGACCTAAGCTTGTTTAACTCCTACCTCTTAAAGGGACCGAGAAAAAATGACCTTTTCTGCACTCCAATGTAAGTCAATGGGGCGATTTTTTGGCTATGTGCTAGAAATGAAATTCAGTGCGGATTGGATGACAGGCACCCTAGGCACCCAGGATCGGCTTTAGTTTCACGTGTATCTCTTAAGCCGGCAGAGAAAACCCACCTGATATGCGCTCCACACAATTGAATTAGAGACGCCGTTGATTTTCTATGGGAATTGCAGAAATGACTTCTAAGCCTCAAAATAATGACTTTTTTTCCTAAGGTGGTAGGAATGAAACTCAGTGCGGGCTGGATGGGGTCCCCCCTGGGCACCGCAGACCTAAGCTTGTTTAACTCCTACCTCTTAAAGGGACCGAGAAAAAATGACCTTTTCTGCACTCCAATGTAAGTCAATGGGGCGATTTTTTGGCTATGTGCTAGAAATGAAATTCAGTGCGGATTGGATGACAGGCACCCTAGGCACCCAGGATCGGCTTTAGTTTCACGTGTATCTCTTAAGCGGCAGAGAAAACCCACCTGATATGCGCTCCACACAATTGAATAGAGACGCCGTTGATTTTCTATGGGAATTGCAGAAATGACTTCTAAGCCTCAAAATAATGACTTTTTTTCCTAAGGTGGTAGGAATGAAACTCAGTGCGGGCTGGATGGGGTTCCCCCTGGGCACCGCAGACCTAAGCTTGTTTAACTCCTACCTCTTAAAGGGACCGAGAAAAAAATGACCTTTTCTGCACTCCAATGTAAGTCAATGGGCGATTTTTGGCTATGTGCTAGAAATGCAATTCAGTGCGGATTGGATGACAGGCACCCTAGGCACCCAGGATCGGCTTTAGTTTCACGTGTATCTCTTAAGCCGGCAGAGAAAACCCACCTGATATGCGCTCCACACAATTGAATTAGAGACGCCGTTGATTTTCTATGGGAATTGCAGAAAAGGACTTCTAAGCCTCAAAATAATGACTTTTTTTCCTAAGGTGGTAGGAATGAAACTCAGTGCGGGCTGGATGGGGTCCCCCCTGGGCACCGCAGACCTAAGCTTGTTTAACTCCTACCTTTAAAGGGACCGAGAAAAAATGACCTTTTCTGCACTCCAATGTAAGTCAATGGGGCGATTTTTTGGCTATGTGCTAGAAATGAAATTCAGTGCGGATTGGATGACAGGCACCCTAGGCACCCAGGATCGGCTTTAGTTTTTACGTGTATCTCTTAAGCCGGCAGAGAAAACCCACCTGATATGCGCTCCACACAATTGAATAGAGACGCCGTTGATTTTCTATGGGAATTGCAGAAATGACTTCTAAGCCTCAAAATAATGACTTTTTTTCCTAAGGTGGTAGGAATGAAACTCAGTGTGGGCTGGATGGGGTCCCCCCTGGGCACCGCAGACCTAAGCTTGTTTAACTCCTACCTCTTAAAGGGACCGAGAAAAAATGACCTTTTCTGCACTCCAATGTAAGTCAATGGGGCGATTTTTTGGCTATGTGCTAGAAATGAAATTCAGTGCGGATTGGATGACAGGCACCCTAGGCACCCAGGATCGGCTTTAGTTTCACGTGTATCTCTTAAGCCGGCAGAGAAAACCCACCTGATATGCGCTCCACACAATTGAATAGAGACGCCGTTGATTTTCTATGGGAATTGCAGAAATGACTTCTAAGCCTCAAAATAATGACTTTTTTTCCTAAGGTGGTAGGAATGAAACTCAGTGCGGGCTGGATGGGGTCCCCCCTGGGCACCGCAGACCTAAGCTTGTTTAACTCCTACCTCTTAAAGGGACCGAGAAAAAATGACCTTTTCTGCACTCCAATGTAAGTCAATGGGGCGATTTTTTGGCTATGTGCTAGAAATGAAATTCAGTGCGGATTGGATGACAGGCACCCTAGGCACCCAGGATCGGCTTTAGTTTCACGTGTATCTCTTAAGCCGGCAGAGAAAACCCACCTGATATGCGCTCCACACAATTGAATAGAGACGCCGTTGATTTTCTATGGGAATTGCAGAAATGACTTCTAAGCCTCAAAATAATGACTTTTTTTCCTAAGGTGGTAGGAATGAAACTCAGTGCGGGCTGGATGGGGTCCCCCCTGGGCACCGCAGACCTAAGCTTGTTTAACTCCTACCTCTTAAAGGGACCGAGAAAAAATGACCTTTTCTGCACTCCAATGTAAGTCAATGGGGCGATTTTTTGGCTATGTGCTAGAAATGAAATTCAGTGCGGATTGGATGACAGGCACCCTAGGCACCCAGGATCGGCTTTAGTTTCACGTGTATCTCTTAAGCCGGCAGAGAAAACCCACCTGATATGCGCTCCACACAATTGAATAGAGACGCCGTTGATTTTCTATGGGAATTGCAGAAATGACTTCTAAGCCTCAAAATAATGACTTTTTTTCCTAAGGTGGTAGGAATGAAACTCAGTGCGGGCTGGATGGGGTCCCCCCTGGGCACCGCAGACCTAAGCTTGTTTAACTCCTACCTCTTAAAGGGACCGAGAAAAAATGACCTTTTCTGCACTCCAATGTAAGTCAATGGGGCGATTTTTTGGCTATGTGCTAGAAATGAAATTCAGTGCGGATTGGATGACAGGCACCCTAGGCACCCAGGATCAGCTTTAGTTTCACGTGTATCTCTTAAGCCGGCAGAGAAAACCCACCTGATATGCGCTCCACACAATTGAATAGAGACGCCGTTGATTTTCTATGGGAATTGCAGAAATGACTTCTAAGCCTCAAAATAATGACTTTTTTTCCTAAGGTGGTAGGAATGAAACTCAGTGCGGGCTGGATGGGGTCCCCCCTGGGCACCGCAGACCTAAGCTTGTTTAACTCCTACCTCTTAAAGGGACCGATAAAAAATGACCTTTTCTGCACTCCAATGTAAGTCAATGGGGCGATTTTTTGGCTATGTGCTAGAAATGAAATTCAGTGCGGATTGGATGACAGGCACCCTAGGCACCCAGGATCGGCTTTAGTTTCACGTGTATCTCTTAAGCCGGCAGAGAAAACCCACCTGATATGCGCTCCACACAATTGAATAGAGACGCCGTTGATTTTCTATGGGAATTGCAGAAATGACTTCTAAGCCTCAAAATAATGACTTTTTTTCCTAAGGTGGTAGGAATGAAACTCAGTGCGGGCTGGATGGGGTCCCCCCTGGGCACCGCAGACCTAAGCTTGTTTAACTCCTACCTCTTAAAGGGACCGAGAAAAAATGACCTTTTCTGCACTCCAATGTAAGTCAATGGGGCGATTTTTTGGCTATGTGCTAGAAATGAAATTCAGTGCGGATTGGATGACAGGCACCCTAGGCACCCAGGATCGGCTTTAGTTTCACGTGTATCTCTTAAGCCGGCAGAGAAAACCCACCTGATATGCGCTCCACACAATTGAATAGAGACGCCGTTGATTTTCTATGGGAATTGCAGAAATGACTTCTAAGCCTCAAAATAATGACTTTTTTTCCTAAGGTGGTAGGAATGAAACTCAGTGCGGGCTGGATGGGGTCCCCCCTGGGCACCGCAGACCTAAGCTTGTTTAACTCCTACCTCTTAAAGGGACCGAGAAAAAATGACCTTTTCTGCACTCCAATGTAAGTCAATGGGGCGATTTTTTGGCTATGTGCTAGAAATGAAATTCAGTGCGGATTGGATGACAGGCACCCTAGGCACCCAGGATCGGCTTTAGTTTCACGTGTATCTCTTAAGCCGGCAGAGAAAACCCACCTGATATGCGCTCCACACAATTGAATAGAGACGCCGTTGATTTTCTATGGGAATTGCAGAAATGACTTCTAAGCCTCAAAATAATGACTTTTTTTCCTAAGGTGGTAGGAATGAAACTCAGTGCGGGCTGGATGGGGTCCCCCCTGGGCACCGCAGACCTAAGCTTGTTTAACTCCTACCTCTTAAAGGGACCGAGAAAAAATGACCTTTTCTGCACTCCAATGTAAGTCAATGGGGCGATTTTTTGGCTATGTGCTAGAAATGAAATTCAGTGCGGATTGGATGACAGGCACCCTAGGCACCCAGGATCGGCTTTAGTTTCACGTGTATCTCTTAAGCCGGCAGAGAAAACCCACCTGATATGCGCTCCACACAATTGAATAGAGACGCCGTTGATTTTCTATGGGAATTGCAGAAATGACTTCTAAGCCTCAAAATAATGACTTTTTTTCCTAAGGTGGTAGGAATGAAACTCAGTGCGGGCTGGATGGGGTCCCCCCTGGGCACCGCAGACCTAAGCTTGTTTAACTCCTACCTCTTAAAGGGACCGAGAAAAAATGACCTTTTCTGCACTCCAATGTAAGTCAATGGGGCGATTTTTTGGCTATGTGCTAGAAATGAAATTCAGTGCGGATTGGATGACAGGCACCCTAGGCACCCAGGATCGGCTTTAGTTTCACGTGTATCTCTTAAGCCGGCAGAGAAAACCCACCTGATATGCGCTCCACACAATTGAATAGAGACGCCGTTGATTTTCTATGGGAATTGCAGAAATGACTTCTAAGCCTCAAAATAATGACTTTTTTTCCTAAGGTGGTAGGAATGAAACTCAGTGCGGGCTGGATGGGGTCCCCCCTGGGCACCGCAGACCTAAGCTTGTTTAACTCCTACCTCTTAAAGGGACCGAGAAAAAATGACCTTTTCTGCACTCCAATGTAAGTCAATGGGGCGATTTTTTGGCTATGTGCTAGAAATGAAATTCAGTGCGGATTGGATGACAGGCACCCTAGGCACCCAGGATCGGCTTTAGTTTCACGTGTATCTCTTAAGCCGGCAGAGAAAACCCACCTGATATGCGCTCCACACAATTGAATAGAGACGCCGTTGATTTTCTATGGGAATTGCAGAAATGACTTCTAAGCCTCAAAATAATGACTTTTTTTCCTAAGGTGGTAGGAATGAAACTCAGTGCGGGCTGGATGGGGTCCCCCCTGGGCACCGCAGACCTAAGCTTGTTTAACTCCTACCTCTTAAAGGGACCGAGAAAAAATGACCTTTTCTGCACTCCAATGTAAGTCAATGGGGCGATTTTTTGGCTATGTGCTAGAAATGAAATTCAGTGCGGATTGGATGACAGGCACCCTAGGCACCCAGGATCGGCTTTAGTTTCACGTGTATCTCTTAAGCCGGCAGAGAAAACCCACCTGATATGCGCTCCACACAATTGAATAGAGACGCCGTTGATTTTCTATGGGAATTGCAGAAATGACTTCTAAGCCTCAAAATAATGACTTTTTTTCCTAAGGTGGTAGGAATGAAACTCAGTGCGGGCTGGATGGGGTCCCCCCTGGGCACCGCAGACCTAAGCTTGTTTAACTCCTACCTCTTAAAGGGACCGAGAAAAAATGACCTTTTCTGCACTCCAATGTAAGTCAATGGGGCGATTTTTTGGCTATGTGCTAGAAATGAAATTCAGTGCGGATTGGATGACAGGCACCCTAGGCACCCAGGATCGGCTTTAGTTTCACGTGTATCTCTTAAGCCGGCAGAGAAAACCCACCTGATATGCGCTCCACACAATTGAATAGAGACGCCGTTGATTTTCTATGGGAATTGCAGAAATGACTTCTAAGCCTCAAAATAATGACTTTTTTTCCTAAGGTGGTAGGAATGAAACTCAGTGCGGGCTGGATGGGGTCCCCCCTGGGCACCGCAGACCTAAGCTTGTTTAACTCCTACCTCTTAAAGGGACCGAGAAAAAATGACCTTTTCTGCACTCCAATGTAAGTCAATGGGGCGATTTTTTGGCTATGTGCTAGAAATGAAATTCAGTGCGGATTGGATGACAGGCACCCTAGGCACCCAGGATCGGCTTTAGTTTCACGTGTATCTCTTAAGCCGGCAGAGAAAACCCACCTGATATGCGCTCCACACAATTGAATAGAGACGCCGTTGATTTTCTATGGGAATTGCAGAAATGACTTCTAAGCCTCAAAATAATGACTTTTTTTCCTAAGGTGGTAGGAATGAAACTCAGTGCGGGCTGGATGGGGTCCCCCCTGGGCACCGCAGACCTAAGCTTGTTTAACTCCTACCTCTTAAAGGGACCGAGAAAAAATGACCTTTTCTGCACTCCAATGTAAGTCAATGGGGCGATTTTTTGGCTATGTGCTAGAAATGAAATTCAGTGCGGATTGGATGACAGGCACCCTAGGCACCCAGGATCGGCTTTAGTTTCACGTGTATCTCTTAAGCCGGCAGAGAAAACCCACCTGATATGCGCTCCACACAATTGAATAGAGACGCCGTTGATTTTCTATGGGAATTGCAGAAATGACTTCTAAGCCTCAAAATAATGACTTTTTTTCCTAAGGTGGTAGGAATGAAACTCAGTGCGGGGTGGATGGGGTCCCCCCTGGGCACCGCAGACCTAAGCTTGTTTAACTCCTACCTCTTAAAGGGACCGAGAAAAAATGACCTTTTCTGCACTCCAATGTAAGTCAATGGGGCGATTTTTTGGCTATGTGCTAGAAATGAAATTCAGTGCGGATTGGATGACAGGCACCCTAGGCACCCAGGATCGGCTTTAGTTTCACGTGTATCTCTTAAGCCGGCAGAGAAAACCCACCTGATATGCGCTCCACACAATTGAATAGAGACGCCGTTGATTTTCTATGGGAATTGCAGAAATGACTTCTAAGCCTCAAAATAATGACTTTTTTTCCTAAGGTGGTAGGAATGAAACTCAGTGCGGGCTGGATGGGGTCCCCCCTGGGCACCGCAGACCTAAGCTTGTTTAACTCCTACCTCTTAAAGGGACCGAGAAAAAATGACCTTTTCTGCACTCCAATGTAAGTCAATGGGGCGATTTTTTGGCTATGTGCTAGAAATGAAATTCAGTGCGGATTGGATGACAGGCACCCTAGGCACCCAGGATCGGCTTTAGTTTCACGTGTATCTCTTAAGCCGGCAGAGAAAACCCACCTGATATGCGCTCCACACAATTGAATAGAGACGCCGTTGATTTTCTATGGGAATTGCAGAAATGACTTCTAAGCCTCAAAATAATGACTTTTTTTCCTAAGGTGGTAGGAATGAAACTCAGTGCGGGCTGGATGGGGTCCCCCCTGGGCACCGCAGACCTAAGCTTGTTTAACTCCTACCTCTTAAAGGGACCGAGAAAAAATGACCTTTTCTGCACTCCAATGTAAGTCAATGGGGCGATTTTTTGGCTATGTGCTAGAAATGAAATTCAGTGCGGATTGGATGACAGGCACCCTAGGCACCCAGGATCGGCTTTAGTTTCACGTGTATCTCTTAAGCCGGCAGAGAAAACCCACCTGATATGCGCTCCACACAATTGAATAGAGACGCCGTTGATTTTCTATGGGAATTGCAGAAATGACTTCTAAGCCTCAAAATAATGACTTTTTTTCCTAAGGTGGTAGGAATGAAACTCAGTGCGGGCTGGATGGGGTCCCCCCTGGGCACCGCAGACCTAAGCTTGTTTAACTCCTACCTCTTAAAGGGACCGAGAAAAAATGACCTTTTCTGCACTCCAATGTAAGTCAATGGGGCGATTTTTTGGCTATGTGCTAGAAATGAAATTCAGTGCGGATTGGATGACAGGCACCCTAGGCACCCAGGATCGGCTTTAGTTTCACGTGTATCTCTTAAGCCGGCAGAGAAAACCCACCTGATATGCGCTCCACACAATTGAATAGAGACGCCGTTGATTTTCTATGGGAATTGCAGAAATGACTTCTAAGCCTCAAAATAATGACTTTTTTTCCTAAGGTGGTAGGAATGAAACTCAGTGCGGGCTGGATGGGGTCCCCCCTGGGCACCGCAGACCTAAGCTTGTTTAACTCCTACCTCTTAAAGGGACCGAGAAAAAATGACCTTTTCTGCACTCCAATGTAAGTCAATGGGGCGATTTTTTGGCTATGTGCTAGAAATGAAATTCAGTGCGGATTGGATGACAGGCACCCTAGGCACCCAGGATCGGCTTTAGTTTCACGTGTATCTCTTAAGCCGGCAGAGAAAACCCACCTGATATGCGCTCCACACAATTGAATAGAGACGCCGTTGATTTTCTATGGGAATTGCAGAAATGACTTCTAAGCCTCAAAATAATGACTTTTTTTCCTAAGGTGGTAGGAATGAAACTCAGTGCGGGCTGGATGGGGTCCCCCCTGGGCACCGCAGACCTAAGCTTGTTTAACTCCTACCTCTTAAAGGGACCGAGAAAAAATGACCTTTTCTGCACTCCAATGTAAGTCAATGGGGCGATTTTTTGGCTATGTGCTAGAAATGAAATTCAGTGCGGATTGGATGACAGGCACCCTAGGCACCCAGGATCGGCTTTAGTTTCACGTGTATCTCTTAAGCCGGCAGAGAAAACCCACCTGATATGCGCTCCACACAATTGAATAGAGACGCCGTTGATTTTCTATGGGAATTGCAGAAATGACTTCTAAGCCTCAAAATAATGACTTTTTTTCCTAAGGTGGTAGGAATGAAACTCAGTGCGGGCTGGATGGGGTCCCCCCTGGGCACCGCAGACCTAAGCTTGTTTAACTCCTACCTCTTAAAGGGACCGAGAAAAAATGACCTTTTCTGCACTCCAATGTAAGTCAATGGGGCGATTTTTTGGCTATGTGCTAGAAATGAAATTCAGTGCGGATTGGATGACAGGCACCCTAGGCACCCAGGATCGGCTTTAGTTTCACGTGTATCTCTTAAGCCGGCAGAGAAAACCCACCTGATATGCGCTCCACACAATTGAATAGAGACGCCGTTGATTTTCTATGGGAATTGCAGAAATGACTTCTAAGCCTCAAAATAATGACTTTTTTTCCTAAGGTGGTAGGAATGAAACTCAGTGCGGGCTGGATGGGGTCCCCCCTGGGCACCGCAGACCTAAGCTTGTTTAACTCCTACCTCTTAAAGGGACCGAGAAAAAATGACCTTTTCTGCACTCCAATGTAAGTCAATGGGGCGATTTTTTGGCTATGTGCTAGAAATGAAATTCAGTGCGGATTGGATGACAGGCACCCTAGGCACCCAGGATCGGCTTTAGTTTCACGTGTATCTCTTAAGCCGGCAGAGAAAACCCACCTGATATGCGCTCCACACAATTGAATAGAGACGCCGTTGATTTTCTATGGGAATTGCAGAAATGACTTCTAAGCCTCAAAATAATGACTTTTTTTCCTAAGGTGGTAGGAATGAAACTCAGTGCGGGCTGGATGGGGTCCCCCCTGGGCACCGCAGACCTAAGCTTGTTTAACTCCTACCTCTTAAAGGGACCGAGAAAAAATGACCTTTTCTGCACTCCAATGTAAGTCAATGGGGCGATTTTTTGGCTATGTGCTAGAAATGAAATTCAGTGCGGATTGGATGACAGGCACCCTAGGCACCCAGGATCGGCTTTAGTTTCACGTGTATCTCTTAAGCCGGCAGAGAAAACCCACCTGATATGCGCTCCACACAATTGAATAGAGACGCCGTTGATTTTCTATGGGAATTGCAGAAATGACTTCTAAGCCTCAAAATAATGACTTTTTTTCCTAAGGTGGTAGGAATGAAACTCAGTGCGGGCTGGATGGGGTCCCCCCTGGGCACCGCAGACCTAAGCTTGTTTAACTCCTACCTCTTAAAGGGACCGAGAAAAAATGACCTTTTCTGCACTCCAATGTAAGTCAATGGGGCGATTTTTTGGCTATGTGCTAGAAATGAAATTCAGTGCGGATTGGATGACAGGCACCCTAGGCACCCAGGATCGGCTTTAGTTTCACGTGTATCTCTTAAGCCGGCAGAGAAAACCCACCTGATATGCGCTCCACACAATTGAATAGAGACGCCGTTGATTTTCTATGGGAATTGCAGAAATGACTTCTAAGCCTCAAAATAATGACTTTTTTTCCTAAGGTGGTAGGAATGAAACTCAGTGCGGGCTGGATGGGGTCCCCCCTGGGCACCGCAGACCTAAGCTTGTTTAACTCCTACCTCTTAAAGGGACCGAGAAAAAATGACCTTTTCTGCACTCCAATGTAAGTCAATGGGGCGATTTTTTGGCTATGTGCTAGAAATGAAATTCAGTGCGGATTGGATGACAGGCACCCTAGGCACCCAGGATCGGCTTTAGTTTCACGTGTATCTCTTAAGCCGGCAGAGAAAACCCACCTGATATGCGCTCCACACAATTGAATAGAGACGCCGTTGATTTTCTATGGGAATTGCAGAAATGACTTCTAAGCCTCAAAATAATGACTTTTTTTCCTAAGGTGGTAGGAATGAAACTCAGTGCGGGCTGGATGGGGTCCCCCCTGGGCACCGCAGACCTAAGCTTGTTTAACTCCTACCTCTTAAAGGGACCGAGAAAAAATGACCTTTTCTGCACTCCAATGTAAGTCAATGGGGCGATTTTTTGGCTATGTGCTAGAAATGAAATTCAGTGCGGATTGGATGACAGGCACCCTAGGCACCCAGGATCGGCTTTAGTTTCACGTGTATCTCTTAAGCCGGCAGAGAAAACCCACCTGATATGCGCTCCACACAATTGAATAGAGACGCCGTTGATTTTCTATGGGAATTGCAGAAATGACTTCTAAGCCTCAAAATAATGACTTTTTTTCCTAAGGTGGTAGGAATGAAACTCAGTGCGGGCTGGATGGGGTCCCCCCTGGGCACCGCAGACCTAAGCTTGTTTAACTCCTACCTCTTAAAGGGACCGAGAAAAAATGACCTTTTCTGCACTCCAATGTAAGTCAATGGGGCGATTTTTTGGCTATGTGCTAGAAATGAAATTCAGTGCGGATTGGATGACAGGCACCCTAGGCACCCAGGATCGGCTTTAGTTTCACGTGTATCTCTTAAGCCGGCAGAGAAAACCCACCTGATATGCGCTCCACACAATTGAATAGAGACGCCGTTGATTTTCTATGGGAATTGCAGAAATGACTTCTAAGCCTCAAAATAATGACTTTTTTTCCTAAGGTGGTAGGAATGAAACTCAGTGCGGGCTGGATGGGGTCCCCCCTGGGCACCGCAGACCTAAGCTTGTTTAACTCCTACCTCTTAAAGGGACCGAGAAAAAATGACCTTTTCTGCACTCCAATGTAAGTCAATGGGGCGATTTTTTGGCTATGTGCTAGAAATGAAATTCAGTGCGGATTGGATGACAGGCACCCTAGGCACCCAGGATCGGCTTTAGTTTCACGTGTATCTCTTAAGCCGGCAGAGAAAACCCACCTGATATGCGCTCCACACAATTGAATAGAGACGCCGTTGATTTTCTATGGGAATTGCAGAAATGACTTCTAAGCCTCAAAATAATGACTTTTTTTCCTAAGGTGGTAGGAATGAAACTCAGTGCGGGCTGGATGGGGTCCCCCCTGGGCACCGCAGACCTAAGCTTGTTTAACTCCTACCTCTTAAAGGGACCGAGAAAAAATGACCTTTTCTGCACTCCAATGTAAGTCAATGGGGCGATTTTTTGGCTATGTGCTAGAAATGAAATTCAGTGCGGATTGGATGACAGGCACCCTAGGCACCCAAGATCGGCTTTAGTTTCACGTGTATCTCTTAAGCCGGCAGAGAAAACCCACCTGATATGCGCTCCACACAATTGAATAGAGACGCCGTTGATTTTCTATGGGAATTGCAGAAATGACTTCTAAGCCTCAAAATAATGACTTTTTTTCCTAAGGTGGTAGGAATGAAACTCAGTGCGGGCTGGATGGGGTCCCCCCTGGGCACCGCAGACCTAAGCTTGTTTAACTCCTACCTCTTAAAGGGACCGAGAAAAAATGACCTTTTCTGCACTCCAATGTAAGTCAATGGGGCGATTTTTTGGCTATGTGCTAGAAATGAAATTCAGTGCGGATTGGATGACAGGCACCCTAGGCACCCAGGATCGGCTTTAGTTTCACGTGTATCTCTTAAGCCGGCAGAGAAAACCCACCTGATATGCGCTCCACACAATTGAATAGAGACGCCGTTGATTTTCTATGGGAATTGCAGAAATGACTTCTAAGCCTCAAAATAATGACTTTTTTTCCTAAGGTGGTAGGAATGAAACTCAGTGCGGGCTGGATGGGGTCCCCCCTGGGCACCGCAGACCTAAGCTTGTTTAACTCCTACCTCTTAAAGGGACCGAGAAAAAATGACCTTTTCTGCACTCCAATGTAAGTCAATGGGGCGATTTTTTGGCTATGTGCTAGAAATGAAATTCAGTGCGGATTGGATGACAGGCACCCTAGGCACCCAGGATCGGCTTTAGTTTCACGTGTATCTCTTAAGCCGGCAGAGAAAACCCACCTGATATGCGCTCCACACAATTGAATAGAGACGCCGTTGATTTTCTATGGGAATTGCAGAAATGACTTCTAAGCCTCAAAATAATGACTTTTTTTCCTAAGGTGGTAGGAATGAAACTCAGTGCGGGCTGGATGGGGTCCCCCCTGGGCACCGCAGACCTAAGCTTGTTTAACTCCTACCTCTTAAAGGGACCGAGAAAAAATGACCTTTTCTGCACTCCAATGTAAGTCAATGGGGCGATTTTTTGGCTATGTGCTAGAAATGAAATTCAGTGCGGATTGGATGACAGGCACCCTAGGCACCCAGGATCGGCTTTAGTTTCACGTGTATCTCTTAAGCCGGCAGAGAAAACCCACCTGATATGCGCTCCACACAATTGAATAGAGACGCCGTTGATTTTCTATGGGAATTGCAGAAATGACTTCTAAGCCTCAAAATAATGACTTTTTTTCCTAAGGTGGTAGGAATGAAACTCAGTGCGGGCTGGATGGGGTCCCCCCTGGGCACCGCAGACCTAAGCTTGTTTAACTCCTACCTCTTAAAGGGACCGAGAAAAAATGACCTTTTCTGCACTCCAATGTAAGTCAATGGGGCGATTTTTTGGCTATGTGCTAGAAATGAAATTCAGTGCGGATTGGATGACAGGCACCCTAGGCACCCAGGATCGGCTTTAGTTTCACGTGTATCTCTTAAGCCGGCAGAGAAAACCCACCTGATATGCGCTCCACACAATTGAATAGAGACGCCGTTGATTTTCTATGGGAATTGCAGAAATGACTTCTAAGCCTCAAAATAATGACTTTTTTTCCTAAGGTGGTAGGAATGAAACTCAGTGCGGGCTGGATGGGGTCCCCCCTGGGCACCGCAGACCTAAGCTTGTTTAACTCCTACCTCTTAAAGGGACCGAGAAAAAATGACCTTTTCTGCACTCCAATGTAAGTCAATGGGGCGATTTTTTGGCTATGTGCTAGAAATGAAATTCAGTGCGGATTGGATGACAGGCACCCTAGGCACCCAGGATCGGCTTTAGTTTCACGTGTATCTCTTAAGCCGGCAGAGAAAACCCACCTGATATGCGCTCCACACAATTGAATAGAGACGCCGTTGATTTTCTATGGGAATTGCAGAAATGACTTCTAAGCCTCAAAATAATGACTTTTTTTCCTAAGGTGGTAGGAATGAAACTCAGTGCGGGCTGGATGGGGTCCCCCCTGGGCACCGCAGACCTAAGCTTGTTTAACTCCTACCTCTTAAAGGGACCGAGAAAAAATGACCTTTTCTGCACTCCAATGTAAGTCAATGGGGCGATTTTTTGGCTATGTGCTAGAAATGAAATTCAGTGCGGATTGGATGACAGGCACCCTAGGCACCCAGGATCGGCTTTAGTTTCACGTGTATCTCTTAAGCCGGCAGAGAAAACCCACCTGATATGCGCTCCACACAATTGAATAGAGACGCCGTTGATTTTCTATGGGAATTGCAGAAATGACTTCTAAGCCTCAAAATAATGACTTTTTTTCCTAAGGTGGTAGGAATGAAACTCAGTGCGGGCTGGATGGGGTCCCCCCTGGGCACCGCAGACCTAAGCTTGTTTAACTCCTACCTCTTAAAGGGACCGAGAAAAAATGACCTTTTCTGCACTCCAATGTAAGTCAATGGGGCGATTTTTTGGCTATGTGCTAGAAATGAAATTCAGTGCGGATTGGATGACAGGCACCCTAGGCACCCAGGATCGGCTTTAGTTTCACGTGTATCTCTTAAGCCGGCAGAGAAAACCCACCTGATATGCGCTCCACACAATTGAATAGAGACGCCGTTGATTTTCTATGGGAATTGCAGAAATGACTTCTAAGCCTCAAAATAATGACTTTTTTTCCTAAGGTGGTAGGAATGAAACTCAGTGCGGGCTGGATGGGGTCCCCCCTGGGCACCGCAGACCTAAGCTTGTTTAACTCCTACCTCTTAAAGGGACCGAGAAAAAATGACCTTTTCTGCACTCCAATGTAAGTCAATGGGGCGATTTTTTGGCTATGTGCTAGAAATGAAATTCAGTGCGGATTGGATGACAGGCACCCTAGGCACCCAGGATCGGCTTTAGTTTCACGTGTATCTCTTAAGCCGGCAGAGAAAACCCACCTGATATGCGCTCCACACAATTGAATAGAGACGCCGTTGATTTTCTATGGGAATTGCAGAAATGACTTCTAAGCCTCAAAATAATGACTTTTTTTCCTAAGGTGGTAGGAATGAAACTCAGTGCGGGCTGGATGGGGTCCCCCCTGGGCACCGCAGACCTAAGCTTGTTTAACTCCTACCTCTTAAAGGGACCGAGAAAAAATGACCTTTTCTGCACTCCAATGTAAGTCAATGGGGCGATTTTTTGGCTATGTGCTAGAAATGAAATTCAGTGCGGATTGGATGACAGGCACCCTAGGCACCCAGGATCGGCTTTAGTTTCACGTGTATCTCTTAAGCCGGCAGAGAAAACCCACCTGATATGCGCTCCACACAATTGAATAGAGACGCCGTTGATTTTCTATGGGAATTGCAGAAATGACTTCTAAGCCTCAAAATAATGACTTTTTTTCCTAAGGTGGTAGGAATGAAACTCAGTGCGGGCTGGATGGGGTCCCCCCTGGGCACCGCAGACCTAAGCTTGTTTAACTCCTACCTCTTAAAGGGACCGAGAAAAAATGACCTTTTCTGCACTCCAATGTAAGTCAATGGGGCGATTTTTTGGCTATGTGCTAGAAATGAAATTCAGTGCGGATTGGATGACAGGCACCCTAGGCACCCAGGATCGGCTTTAGTTTCACGTGTATCTCTTAAGCCGGCAGAGAAAACCCACCTGATATGCGCTCCACACAATTGAATAGAGACGCCGTTGATTTTCTATGGGAATTGCAGAAATGACTTCTAAGCCTCAAAATAATGACTTTTTTTCCTAAGGTGGTAGGAATGAAACTCAGTGCGGGCTGGATGGGGTCCCCCCTGGGCACCGCAGACCTAAGCTTGTTTAACTCCTACCTCTTAAAGGGACCGAGAAAAAATGACCTTTTCTGCACTCCAATGTAAGTCAATGGGGCGATTTTTTGGCTATGTGCTAGAAATGAAATTCAGTGCGGATTGGATGACAGGCACCCTAGGCACCCAGGATCGGCTTTAGTTTCACGTGTATCTCTTAAGCCGGCAGAGAAAACCCACCTGATATGCGCTCCACACAATTGAATAGAGACGCCGTTGATTTTCTATGGGAATTGCAGAAATGACTTCTAAGCCTCAAAATAATGACTTTTTTTCCTAAGGTGGTAGGAATGAAACTCAGTGCGGGCTGGATGGGGTCCCCCCTGGGCACCGCAGACCTAAGCTTGTTTAACTCCTACCTCTTAAAGGGACCGAGAAAAAATGACCTTTTCTGCACTCCAATGTAAGTCAATGGGGCGATTTTTTGGCTATGTGCTAGAAATGAAATTCAGTGCGGATTGGATGACAGGCACCCTAGGCACCCAGGATCGGCTTTAGTTTCACGTGTATCTCTTAAGCCGGCAGAGAAAACCCACCTGATATGCGCTCCACACAATTGAATAGAGACGCCGTTGATTTTCTATGGGAATTGCAGAAATGACTTCTAAGCCTCAAAATAATGACTTTTTTTCCTAAGGTGGTAGGAATGAAACTCAGTGCGGGCTGGATGGGGTCCCCCCTGGGCACCGCAGACCTAAGCTTGTTTAACTCCTACCTCTTAAAGGGACCGAGAAAAAATGACCTTTTCTGCACTCCAATGTAAGTCAATGGGGCGATTTTTTGGCTATGTGCTAGAAATGAAATTCAGTGCGGATTGGATGACAGGCACCCTAGGCACCCAGGATCGGCTTTAGTTTCACGTGTATCTCTTAAGCCGGCAGAGAAAACCCACCTGATATGCGCTCCACACAATTGAATAGAGACGCCGTTGATTTTCTATGGGAATTGCAGAAATGACTTCTAAGCCTCAAAATAATGACTTTTTTTCCTAAGGTGGTAGGAATGAAACTCAGTGCGGGCTGGATGGGGTCCCCCCTGGGCACCGCAGACCTAAGCTTGTTTAACTCCTACCTCTTAAAGGGACCGAGAAAAAATGACCTTTTCTGCACTCCAATGTAAGTCAATGGGGCGATTTTTTGGCTATGTGCTAGAAATGAAATTCAGTGCGGATTGGATGACAGGCACCCTAGGCACCCAGGATCGGCTTTAGTTTCACGTGTATCTCTTAAGCCGGCAGAGAAAACCCACCTGATATGCGCTCCACACAATTGAATAGAGACGCCGTTGATTTTCTATGGGAATTGCAGAAATGACTTCTAAGCCTCAAAATAATGACTTTTTTTCCTAAGGTGGTAGGAATGAAACTCAGTGCGGGCTGGATGGGGTCCCCCCTGGGCACCGCAGACCTAAGCTTGTTTAACTCCTACCTCTTAAAGGGACCGAGAAAAAATGACCTTTTCTGCACTCCAATGTAAGTCAATGGGGCGATTTTTTGGCTATGTGCTAGAAATGAAATTCAGTGCGGATTGGATGACAGGCACCCTAGGCACCCAGGATCGGCTTTAGTTTCACGTGTATCTCTTAAGCCGGCAGAGAAAACCCACCTGATATGCGCTCCACACAATTGAATAGAGACGCCGTTGATTTTCTATGGGAATTGCAGAAATGACTTCTAAGCCTCAAAATAATGACTTTTTTTCCTAAGGTGGTAGGAATGAAACTCAGTGCGGGCTGGATGGGGTCCCCCCTGGGCACCGCAGACCTAAGCTTGTTTAACTCCTACCTCTTAAAGGGACCGAGAAAAAATGACCTTTTCTGCACTCCAATGTAAGTCAATGGGGCGATTTTTTGGCTATGTGCTAGAAATGAAATTCAGTGCGGATTGGATGACAGGCACCCTAGGCACCCAGGATCGGCTTTAGTTTCACGTGTATCTCTTAAGCCGGCAGAGAAAACCCACCTGATATGCGCTCCACACAATTGAATAGAGACGCCGTTGATTTTCTATGGGAATTGCAGAAATGACTTCTAAGCCTCAAAATAATGACTTTTTTTCCTAAGGTGGTAGGAATGAAACTCAGTGCGGGCTGGATGGGGTCCCCCCTGGGCACCGCAGACCTAAGCTTGTTTAACTCCTACCTCTTAAAGGGAAGGAAAAAATAAAAAATGGGACTCGGGGGGTCATCAGGAAATCAAATAAAATGCTACCGTTAAACATTAAATGCAGAGCACAATCAATAGGTAGTTTAACGTATATCCCGTAAGTTTCCATAAAATCCTTAATATGCTAAACTCACCTTGAATGAACTTACATAGGATGGAATAGGGTATGACTATCCAAAATAACAGAAATAGGGTCCTAAGTGTTGAACTAAAAAAAAGAAAATAGGATGATTTTCATGAGTACTGCGGTTGTGTACTAATAGGCCCAAGGCCATCTTATTAATATCTTCTTTATAGATATCATTCATGTCCAACAGTAGACACAACGTACCTTTATAATTGTCGTTGGCAACACTGAGGCACCGAACAGATCAAGGCTTCAAGAATCCTTCTCTATGAAGTATGGACTAGACGAAGTCAATTCCTCCGTATGATGTATGTCAATGGGGCGATTTTTTGGCACTCTGTGATATATCTTTATGTGTGGATTGGTGGGACTGAACTCAATAAAATTTATATGATCTGACTCTTAAAATTTTACCAGTTAATCCATTAGTGTGGAATTTCTTCCCATATCCAAGTCTTCTGATACTAATTCTCTATCGATGGATCATATTACTTCATCAACCATGCAGAATATGGGGTCTGAAGTGGATCTCCACTTCTCGCTATTATTGCTCTAGCTGCGGTCAGGAAAGCCAACCACAGAGTTTTTCACAGTGTGTCTCTGTCCTGGAATCATTGATAAATAAAACTTGTTTGGCTGATTATGCACCGTATATCCACGATAGTTTATGATATTAATTACATCTGACCCGAATTTTTTACTATGGGACACTCCCACATATGGGTAACATAGTGCCTCTCCCCCACACCACATCTCCAGCAGAGATCACTGCGATTCGGGTACATTGAAGCTAATTTAGCAGGTACAGGTACCATCTAGCCAACATTTTAAAGTCCTCTCTTGTATTCTGAAGAGAGGAAGTCTTGTGCGTTTAATAAAAGGCCATAGAGACCTCCTCAGATGTGAAGGAGAACTCTAGTTCCCTTTCCCAACTTGTGAGGTAATCGGGCGAGATTCCTCATCACTAGAGCCAGTAATTTATTTAACACGACACTCTTAGACGTGGCGAAGGAGAGACACATAATCTTCAAAGGGCGATAGATTCCTGACCAATCTGAGTGTATTTTTCTGTCTTTCAAGAAATGAAACAGTGTGCATATTGGAGTCGTACGTTTTCCACTGGAAGAGCTTCTCTTTCCTCCTTAAAAGGGAGGTCTCCAGTTGTTAACGCCGTCTGGAAAGTATGAGTGAATGTGATGTTCCCTTCAGTAGGAATACCTAGAAGGATTTTTGTAAGGCTGGGAGGAATCTCAAATTTTTACCTAACGGTATAAGGGGGCCATCCGGTTTAAATGTTTCAGAACCATATGTTTTGGAGAATTTATTAAAGATTGCAATGGAGGCTCTAATGGAGATGAGAATATAGATCTAATCTCCTTTCCAAAATATCTTTGGGGTCCACAAGATTTAGCTGCTGGTTCAAAATTTGTAATATGTGATTCCAATTGTATCATAATTGTCATTGCTATGTTTGAAAGCATCCTTACCTGTCAGAATAGGCCCGCCTGATAGTATGCTTTGCAACTCGGTAATGTTAAACTCCCTTAATTTGGTCTGATGAGGTCTTGGAAGCAGCGTGAGGTTTTTTGAGCCCAGACAAATTTAGTGAAGTCGAGTTCATCCTGGATAGATAGGGCTGCTTCAAGGTGCTGGGTACCGCTTGAAATAAATACAACAAGCGTGGTAGTACATTCATTTTTAGGATATTAATCCTTCCTATCCAGGAGAACTCCTTCTTTCCACCCTCCCATATCACTTTTATTTTTTTTCATAAGGGGTCAAAGTTCTTTTATTAATTCTCTGGGGAGGTCGCTTTGTGTCCCTAATATAAGTGATTTGTCCTCCAATTAACGGGTATTTTCATTAAATTTTCCGATATCGTCTGAAAAGCGATGGTAAAGCCTCACATTGATTTACATTGTTTATAATTACTATGAAGAGCAAATTCCTCAATGGTGGCCAATAGGTAGGGTAAAGATGTGTGTGGCTGAGTAATAAAAGAAGAAGGTCATCTGCATAAGCTGAGCAGAACATGGTGTTTTTCCCTAACCTGATACCTCTAATGTTCGAATTGTTTCTTATTGAGATCAATAAGTGTTCCATGCATAAAACATAGAGTATTGGTGAAAGAGGGCATCCCTGACGTGTTCCATTTCTAATATTTATTGTAAGGGATAATGTGCCATTAATTTTTAGTTAGCGGTGGGGTTATTATAAAGTGCCATTATTTTAGACGTTAAATTGGGCCTAGTCCAATTTGCTTTAGCGAGAGCTCAAGGAACCTCCATCGACCCTATCAAACGCCTTCTCGGCATCTAGAGCAAGAACACTGTGCCAAGTTTTTGCGTGTGTGAGTAATTAGCAAGAGCAAACGCTCTAAGCGTATTGTCCCTTGCTTCTCTGTTTGAATAAATCCCACTTGATCCGGATCGATTAGAGACCCCAAGAGCCCTGCAAGTCTATTTGCAATGATTTTGAGTATATTTTTGTGTCTACGTTCAGCAAGGAGATCGGCCTATAGTTGTTACATGAGCTAGAGTCCTTGCCTTCTTTCGGGATTACTGTAATGAATGCTTCTAAAGCTGATGAGGAAAATTTCGCAATGTGGAAATGGAGTTAAATGCTTTTAGGAGGTATGGAGATAGAAATCTGAAAATAATTTATAAAATTTAGCTGTGTAGCCATCTGGGCCCGGGGATTTCCATTTGAAAGTTTTTTAATGACTTCGTTAATCTCAACCAACGTAAAATCTTTATCTAGCTCACTACTCTCATCAGGGGATATTTCAGGGAGACTAGTTTTGTTGATATACTCTGTCAGGGAATTAGAAGAGGACGGTATATCTGAAGATCTGTTATTCTTGGGAAGCTGATATAATTTATCATAAAAATTTTTAAATGTATCTGAAATTTCTTCAGTATATATGTTATCACTCCTTTTGTATTTCTGATAGAGGGTATAGTATTAGCTATTCTTTATTTTTTAGGGCGTTTGCCAAAAATCTACTAGGCCTGTTACTCAAATATAAAACTCTTACCACAAATTTGGACAGTCCTTTTATACTGCTCGTGAATTATATCCTTTATTTTATTTCTAGTTTCATTCAGCTCTAATAATGTCTCGGACAGCAAGGACTTTTATGTACAGCTTCTAAGTCGTTCAATTTGGATAATAAGAGATCCATAGTTTTTGTGTTTTGTCTCTTTTAAGTCTTGCCCCGTGTGAAATCAAAATACCCCTTGCCGAGGCCTTAAAGGCTTCCCACTTAAAAACATCTGCCGTAGAATCTCCTTTATGAGCCTGTTCAAAAATATCAATGTATTTTTGAGGTCGCAACACAAGCCGTATCATCTAACAGAGACTCATTCAATCTCCATATCGCAGCCGGCTTCTTTCTAGAAGAAGGGCCAAAGTGGTGTGAACAGGTGCATGATCAGACAGGACTATATTTCCTATTGTGGCGTCTTGACCGACTAAGAAGCGAATGTGCTGTGAAAATATAATCCAGTCTAGAGTATGAGGCGGTTTGGGGCTGAAAAAAAGAATAATCCTTCCAGTAGCATTCAAAAGTCTCCATGAATCATACAATTTAAGCTCCCTCAAGGATTTTGGATCTTTTAATTTCTCTAAAGGCAATTTTTGTTTTACCTGATGATGTATCCACCAGCGGGTTCATAGGAATATTAAAATCACCTCCAAGTAGTATCTGACCCTTCGCGAATATTTGTAGTGCGTTAAGTGTCTCAGTGATAAACTGGCCTGATTTGGTTTGGAGCATATAGGTTTGCTAAGGTTAGTGTCTCTTCCGCAATTATGCAATTGATAAAGATATATCTGGCCTCTGGATCAATTTTTACATCTAATAGTTTGTAAGGGAGTGTTCTATGGAAGCTATAGAGACCCCCTTTGTTTTTTTGTCGGGAGAGGTAGCGTGGAACCAATTTGTGAAATATCTATTTTTCCCTAGGTCAGGGGTTTTGTCTGTTTTAAAATGGGTTTCTTGAAGCATAACTATGGTGATTTCTTTTTATGTAGTGAGTATAGTATATTTGGCGTTTCAGTGTATTAAACAGGTTAACGTTAATGTTGTGATGGTGATGTCTGTCATGTGCTTGTGAGAATGTATAACTTACAATTGGGCGGATGTCTATGTCTGTGTGTTGTCTTGTCTTGTCGTTCAGAGATGTCCTCTGTGTTGCCAAGGACTGTTCGTGACCACAACCGCAGGAGGATGAAGAGAGTGAGGGAAGGACTAGACGGAACTAGGAAAAAGGAAGGAGAAGATTAAGCACTTCAAGAAAAAATAAAAAGATGCAATTAATATAAACAGATAAGTTTAAACACTGAAAAGAGAAAAAGGAACAAAGCAAAAACTAAACTAACAAAAAAAAGCGATATAAATCGCGAGGGACTATTTATGACAATTAGTCAATAAGTCTTGTTAAGCAAGACAAACTATTGGGAGGGTGGGTTGAAACGTTGATGGGCCTAAGTGAGAACTAAAGTGTCTTAGCCTATTCTACATCCTAATACCGTTAGGAGGAATAAAAAAAGCAATGTAAGTAAAATATTTATTAGAAAGTCCTATATAAAACCTTTAATGAAACGTTTATCCAAATATCCTATTAACTATTACCCATATAAATAGCAACCTTCGAGCCTCAAAGCAAATGATAATTATCTAACATATGTTAAAACAACAAGTAGAGGCTCCAAGATCGCTACCAATCTAATAAAGCCATTCCATTTAGATAAATCCCTATCACTATGGGAGCTATCCTTAATACTGACGTTTAAACAAATAAATATCTGCAAAAAACTAACAATCAGCTGCTACTCAGGGAAGAAAACATGCACAGCAACAAAAGCATAATATAGACAACTTAGTCAGGTAGCAGCATCTCGGCACTCTCTTCAACTCGGTCCAGGCTGTTGGCTCCTCTGCATCTTCCTCTCCCTCTCTCTTTTCGGCAATGGTGGCAGGTCCCGTCTCCCGGCCTCATCTGTGTCTTCAGGTCTTGATCTCGAGATGTAGCTAGGCGGAGGTAATATCATGGTCTCATGTAGATCACACCATTCGTGTAGGTAAAGATTTGGAAGCTTTAACGCTGTCAGGAACTCCGGCAGGTCCTTGGGTCTCTTAAAATAAGAGTGTTCCCTCGAATCTCACAGATAAAGAAAACGGAAAAACCCCCTTATATTGAATATTGAGCTCCTGTAAATTTTGCGTAAGTGGTCGAAGCGTAGCTCTTTGTCTCAGAGTCAGCATTGATAAGTCTGTAAAAAGCTGGATCTTCGCACCATTAAAATCAATATTATGGATTTCTCTCGCCCTCTTCATTATGTCTTCCTTTAATGTGTAATAATGCACTCTGCATATGGTATCCCTGGGCCGTCTAGAATCTTTTCCCTTTGGTTTTAGAGCTCGATGAACCCTGTCAAGCTCTATGTGGGTATCAAGGGTCTTTCCAGAATCTTATTAAATAATGAAGACACCGCACCATATAGTTCCGCCGACTTAACTTCCTCTGGTAGCCCTCTAATCCTTATATTGTTACGACGGCTCCTATTCTCGACGTCGTCAAGTCTGAGGGTTATCATCTTCTGGGAAATTTTTAGAGTTTCTGTGATGTAGGTCAGTTCTCTAATTGTTATCATCTTGTTTCATCTGAGATTTTCAATGCCCACTGTTTTTTTTCCAGGGTTATGACTTTATTCTGCACCACAGTGAGATCTCTTTTCCACGCTGCCTTGAGTTCTTTCCCTAGATTATTCAGATCCTGCTTAGTAGGGATTAGCGACAATAACGCCTGCAGCTCAGGATGACCCTCTAACACTTTCATAGCATTTTCCGAGGTGGCTGTGTGCACATGCACATTTGTCATAGGCTGATGTATTACAGAGTCGGCAGAGGAGGTCGAGGACTCGTCCGATGATGAAGTCATGAGCGTAGAACGACTTATTCATCTCAAGCTTATTTGGCGTTTTCAATAGCTTCTCTTATTTGGGGGCTTGCTTTCCTCATCTGAGTCATTGGGGTTGAATAACCTCTGATGCATCCGACTCCTGAGTTCCCCTTTTACATTGCGCAGGTTTATGTAAAAGAGCGGAAATTTGCCCTGGAAACTATTTTCGCCATGAGATTGGGATGTGTCCATATCGCAAGCCTGATCTCCATGAGATACAGCAGCTTTTGGGTTGGAGGGCAGGCACTTTAACAGTATGCTTATTAAAGAGTGTAATTTTTCCTATTCTCCTCCTCCAATATGGCCGAATGTGTAAATGCAACAGTGCAGGCCTCTCTCGGGCATCGCTGCTCTTAGAGGGGGTTACGAACAAATCTGTGGGCTGCCCTGCATCCTGGGGTCCCATCTATTGTAATGTAGTTTTTTTTAGGGACTGCGCCCAAATCCCCCTTATCAATTTGTGGGACATCCCTCTGCCCCAACCAAGATGGCCGCCGATTTAGATTCTGCATATTGATTGCTGGTGTATGCACATTAATCTCCTCCACTTCCCCTTTAATTGCTGTGTGCAACGGAGCGCTGCCGGCTCCTACTCACTGCGAGCAGCTCAGCTGTTTTCTCGGGTGCTGCTGCAGGTCTCTGGCTGGCCTCTGTCTTCTGCCAAATTTTCATCAAAATGGCCGCCGCCACATTTCTCCCCGTGCTGCGGCCGCTCCGCTCTGCAGCATCGCCCTCCTGCCGCTCCGCTCTACTTGCCGGTAAGCTCATTTTATCCCCCGACGTCTCCTTGATCTTTTGCTTCTTCCCTGCTTACTCATGTCGGGTTTTCGCTGCGCCAGGTCCCTCTGAAGCGAGGCCGACACCGGAGCTCACACTAAGCGCTGCTTGCCATCAGCGCTGCAACCCCGAGACGCCGTTGATTTTCTATGGGAATTGCAGAAATGACTTCTAAGCCTCAAAATAATGACTTTTTTTCCTAAGGTGGTAGGAATGAAACTCAGTGCGGGCTGGATGGGGTCCCCCCTGGGCACCGCAGACCTAAGCTTGTTTAACTCCTACCTCTTAAAGGGACCGAGAAAAAATGACCTTTTCTGCACTCCAATGTAAGTCAATGGGGCGATTTTTTGGCTATGTGCTAGAAATGAAATTCAGTGCGGATTGGATGACAGGCACCCTAGGCACCCAGGATCGGCTTTAGTTTCACGTGTATCTCTTAAGCCGGCAGAGAAAATCCACCTGATATGCGCTCCACACAATTGAATAGAGACGCCGTTGATTTTCTATGGGAATTGCAGAAATGACTTCTAAGCCTCAAAATAATGACTTTTTTTCCTAAGGTGGTAGGAATGAAACTCAGTGCGGGCTGGATGGGGTCCCCCCTGGGCACCGCAGACCTAAGCTTGTTTAACTCCTACCTCTTAAAGGGACCGAGAAAAAATGACCTTTTCTGCACTCCAATGTAAGTCAATGGGGCGATTTTTTGGCTATGTGCTAGAAATGAAATTCAGTGCGGATTGGATGACAGGCACCCTAGGCACCCAGGATCGGCTTTAGTTTCACGTGTATCTCTTAAGCCGGCAGAGAAAACCCACCTGATATGCGCTCCACACAATTGAATAGAGACGCCGTTGATTTTCTATGGGAATTGCAGAAATGACTTCTAAGCCTCAAAATAATGACTTTTTTTCCTAAGGTGGTAGGAATGAAACTCAGTGCGGGCTGGATGGGGTCCCCCCTGGGCACCGCAGACCTAAGCTTGTTTAACTCCTACCTCTTAAAGGGACCGAGAAAAAATGACCTTTTCTGCACTCCAATGTAAGTCAATGGGGCGATTTTTTGGCTATGTGCTAGAAATGAAATTCAGTGCGGATTGGATGACAGGCACCCTAGGCACCCAGGATCGGCTTTAGTTTCACGTGTATCTCTTAAGCCGGCAGAGAAAACCCACCTGATATGCGCTCCACACAATTGAATAGAGACGCCGTTGATTTTCTATGGGAATTGCAGAAATGACTTCTAAGCCTCAAAATAATGACTTTTTTTCCTAAGGTGGTAGGAATGAAACTCAGTGCGGGCTGGATGGGGTCCCCCCTGGGCACCGCAGACCTAAGCTTGTTTAACTCCTACCTCTTAAAGGGACCGAGAAAAAATGACCTTTTCTGCACTCCAATGTAAGTCAATGGGGCGATTTTTTGGCTATGTGCTAGAAATGAAATTCAGTGCGGATTGGATGACAGGCACCCTAGGCACCCAGGATCGGCTTTAGTTTCACGTGTATCTCTTAAGCCGGCAGAGAAAACCCACCTGATATGCGCTCCACACAATTGAATAGAGACGCCGTTGATTTTCTATGGGAATTGCAGAAATGACTTCTAAGCCTCAAAATAATGACTTTTTTTCCTAAGGTGGTAGGAATGAAACTCAGTGCGGGCTGGATGGGGTCCCCCCTGGGCACCGCAGACCTAAGCTTGTTTAACTCCTACCTCTTAAAGGGACCGAGAAAAAATGACCTTTTCTGCACTCCAATGTAAGTCAATGGGGCGATTTTTTGGCTATGTGCTAGAAATGAAATTCAGTGCGGATTGGATGACAGGCACCCTAGGCACCCAGGATCGGCTTTAGTTTCACGTGTATCTCTTAAGCCGGCAGAGAAAACCCACCTGATATGCGCTCCACACAATTGAATAGAGACGCCGTTGATTTTCTATGGGAATTGCAGAAATGACTTCTAAGCCTCAAAATAATGACTTTTTTTCCTAAGGTGGTAGGAATGAAACTCAGTGCGGGCTGGATGGGGTCCCCCCTGGGCACCGCAGACCTAAGCTTGTTTAACTCCTACCTCTTAAAGGGACCGAGAAAAAATGACCTTTTCTGCACTCCAATGTAAGTCAATGGGGCGATTTTTTGGCTATGTGCTAGAAATGAAATTCAGTGCGGATTGGATGACAGGCACCCTAGGCACCCAGGATCGGCTTTAGTTTCACGTGTATCTCTTAAGCCGGCAGAGAAAACCCACCTGATATGCGCTCCACACAATTGAATAGAGACGCCGTTGATTTTCTATGGGAATTGCAGAAATGACTTCTAAGCCTCAAAATAATGACTTTTTTTCCTAAGGTGGTAGGAATGAAACTCAGTGCGGGCTGGATGGGGTCCCCCCTGGGCACCGCAGACCTAAGCTTGTTTAACTCCTACCTCTTAAAGGGACCGAGAAAAAATGACCTTTTCTGCACTCCAATGTAAGTCAATGGGGCGATTTTTTGGCTATGTGCTAGAAATGAAATTCAGTGCGGATTGGATGACAGGCACCCTAGGCACCCAGGATCGGCTTTAGTTTCACGTGTATCTCTTAAGCCGGCAGAGAAAACCCACCTGATATGCGCTCCACACAATTGAATAGAGACGCCGTTGATTTTCTATGGGAATTGCAGAAATGACTTCTAAGCCTCAAAATAATGACTTTTTTTCCTAAGGTGGTAGGAATGAAACTCAGTGCGGGCTGGATGGGGTCCCCCTGGGCACCGCAGACCTAAGCTTGTTTAACTCCTACCTCTTAAAGGGACCGAGAAAAAATGACCTTTTCTGCACTCCAATGTAAGTCAATGGGGCGATTTTTTGGCTATGTGCTAGAAATGAAATTCAGTGCGGATTGGATGACAGGCACCCTAGGCACCCAGGATCGGCTTTAGTTTCACGTGTATCTCTTAAGCCGGCAGAGAAAACCCACCTGATATGCGCTCCACACAATTGAATAGAGACGCCGTTGATTTTCTATGGGAATTGCAGAAATGACTTCTAAGCCTCAAAATAATGACTTTTTTTCCTAAGGTGGTAGGAATGAAACTCAGTGCGGGCTGGATGGGGTCCCCCCTGGGCACCGCAGACCTAAGCTTGTTTAACTCCTACCTCTTAAAGGGACCGAGAAAAAATGACCTTTTCTGCACTCCAATGTAAGTCAATGGGGCGATTTTTTGGCTATGTGCTAGAAATGAAATTCAGTGCGGATTGGATGACAGGCACCCTAGGCACCCAGGATCGGCTTTAGTTTCACGTGTATCTCTTAAGCCGGCAGAGAAAACCCACCTGATATGCGCTCCACACAATTGAATAGAGACGCCGTTGATTTTCTATGGGAATTGCAGAAATGACTTCTAAGCCTCAAAATAATGACTTTTTTTCCTAAGGTGGTAGGAATGAAACTCAGTGCGGGCTGGATGGGGTCCCCCCTGGGCACCGCAGACCTAAGCTTGTTTAACTCCTACCTCTTAAAGGGACCGAGAAAAAATGACCTTTTCTGCACTCCAATGTAAGTCAATGGGGCGATTTTTTGGCTATGTGCTAGAAATGAAATTCAGTGCGGATTGGATGACAGGCACCCTAGGCACCCAGGATCGGCTTTAGTTTCACGTGTATCTCTTAAGCCGGCAGAGAAAACCCACCTGATATGCGCTCCACACAATTGAATAGAGACGCCGTTGATTTTCTATGGGAATTGCAGAAATGACTTCTAAGCCTCAAAATAATGACTTTTTTTCCTAAGGTGGTAGGAATGAAACTCAGTGCGGGCTGGATGGGGTCCCCCCTGGGCACCGCAGACCTAAGCTTGTTTAACTCCTACCTCTTAAAGGGACCGAGAAAAAATGACCTTTTCTGCACTCCAATGTAAGTCAATGGGGCGATTTTTTGGCTATGTGCTAGAAATGAAATTCAGTGCGGATTGGATGACAGGCACCCTAGGCACCCAGGATCGGCTTTAGTTTCACGTGTATCTCTTAAGCCGGCAGAGAAAACCCACCTGATATGCGCTCCACACAATTGAATAGAGACGCCGTTGATTTTCTATGGGAATTGCAGAAATGACTTCTAAGCCTCAAAATAATGACTTTTTTTCCTAAGGTGGTAGGAATGAAACTCAGTGCGGGCTGGATGGGGTCCCCCCTGGGCACCGCAGACCTAAGCTTGTTTAACTCCTACCTCTTAAAGGGACCGAGAAAAAATGACCTTTTCTGCACTCCAATGTAAGTCAATGGGGCGATTTTTTGGCTATGTGCTAGAAATGAAATTCAGTGCGGATTGGATGACAGGCACCCTAGGCACCCAGGATCGGCTTTAGTTTCACGTGTATCTCTTAAGCCGGCAGAGAAAACCCACCTGATATGCGCTCCACACAATTGAATAGAGACGCCGTTGATTTTCTATGGGAATTGCAGAAATGACTTCTAAGCCTCAAAATAATGACTTTTTTTCCTAAGGTGGTAGGAATGAAACTCAGTGCGGGCTGGATGGGGTCCCCCTGGGCACCGCAGACCTAAGCTTGTTTAACTCCTACCTCTTAAAGGGACCGAGAAAAAATGACCTTTTCTGCACTCCAATGTAAGTCAATGGGGCGATTTTTTGGCTATGTGCTAGAAATGAAATTCAGTGCGGATTGGATGACAGGCACCCTAGGCAC
The DNA here is from genome assembly GCF_027789765.1 of Dendropsophus ebraccatus. NCBI lineage: Eukaryota > Metazoa > Chordata > Amphibia > Anura > Hylidae > Dendropsophus > Dendropsophus ebraccatus. Next base: position 141,540 of record NW_027209945.1, on the reverse strand, counting down.
CCAGGATCGGCTTTAGTTTCACGTGTATCTCTTAAGCCGGCAGAGAAAACCCACCTGATATGCGCTCCACACAATTGAATAGAGACGCCGTTGATTTTCTATGGGAATTGCAGAAATGACTTCTAAGCCTCAAAATAATGACTTTTTTTCCTAAGGTGGTAGGAATGAAACTCAGTGCGGGCTGGATGGGGTCCCCCCTGGGCACCGCAGACCTAAGCTTGTTTAACTCCTACCTCTTAAAGGGACCGAGAAAAAATGACCTTTTCTGCACTCCAATGTAAGTCAATGGGGCGATTTTTTGGCTATGTGCTAGAAATGAAATTCAGTGCGGATTGGATGACAGGCACCCTAGGCACCCAGGATCGGCTTTAGTTTCACGTGTATCTCTTAAGCCGGCAGAGAAAACCCACCTGATATGCGCTCCACACAATTGAATAGAGACGCCGTTGATTTTCTATGGGAATTGCAGAAATGACTTCTAAGCCTCAAAATAATGACTTTTTTTCCTAAGGTGGTAGGAATGAAACTCAGTGCGGGCTGGATGGGGTCCCCCCTGGGCACCGCAGACCTAAGCTTGTTTAACTCCTACCTCTTAAAGGGACCGAGAAAAAATGACCTTTTCTGCACTCCAATGTAAGTCAATGGGGCGATTTTTTGGCTATGTGCTAGAAATGAAATTCAGTGCGGATTGGATGACAGGCACCCTAGGCACCCAGGATCGGCTTTAGTTTCACGTGTATCTCTTAAGCCGGCAGAGAAAACCCACCTGATATGCGCTCCACACAATTGAATAGAGACGCCGTTGATTTTCTATGGGAATTGCAGAAATGACTTCTAAGCCTCAAAATAATGACTTTTTTTCCTAAGGTGGTAGGAATGAAACTCAGTGCGGGCTGGATGGGGTCCCCCCTGGGCACCGCAGACCTAAGCTTGTTTAACTCCTACCTCTTAAAGGGACCGAGAAAAAATGACCTTTTCTGCACTCCAATGTAAGTCAATGGGGCGATTTTTTGGCTATGTGCTAGAAATGAAATTCAGTGCGGATTGGATGACAGGCACCCTAGGCACCCAGGATCGGCTTTAGTTTCACGTGTATCTCTTAAGCCGGCAGAGAAAACCCACCTGATATGCGCTCCACACAATTGAATAGAGACGCCGTTGATTTTCTATGGGAATTGCAGAAATGACTTCTAAGCCTCAAAATAATGACTTTTTTTCCTAAGGTGGTAGGAATGAAACTCAGTGCGGGCTGGATGGGGTCCCCCCTGGGCACCGCAGACCTAAGCTTGTTTAACTCCTACCTCTTAAAGGGACCGAGAAAAAATGACCTTTTCTGCACTCCAATGTAAGTCAATGGGGCGATTTTTTGGCTATGTGCTAGAAATGAAATTCAGTGCGGATTGGATGACAGGCACCCTAGGCACCCAGGATCGGCTTTAGTTTCACGTGTATCTCTTAAGCCGGCAGAGAAAACCCACCTGATATGCGCTCCACACAATTGAATAGAGACGCCGTTGATTTTCTATGGGAATTGCAGAAATGACTTCTAAGCCTCAAAATAATGACTTTTTTTCCTAAGGTGGTAGGAATGAAACTCAGTGCGGGCTGGATGGGGTCCCCCCTGGGCACCGCAGACCTAAGCTTGTTTAACTCCTACCTCTTAAAGGGACCGAGAAAAAATGACCTTTTCTGCACTCCAATGTAAGTCAATGGGGCGATTTTTTGGCTATGTGCTAGAAATGAAATTCAGTGCGGATTGGATGACAGGCACCCTAGGCACCCAGGATCGGCTTTAGTTTCACGTGTATCTCTTAAGCCGGCAGAGAAAACCCACCTGATATGCGCTCCACACAATTGAATAGAGACGCCGTTGATTTTCTATGGGAATTGCAGAAATGACTTCTAAGCCTCAAAATAATGACTTTTTTTCCTAAGGTGGTAGGAATGAAACTCAGTGCGGGCTGGATGGGGTCCCCCCTGGGCACCGCAGACCTAAGCTTGTTTAACTCCTACCTCTTAAAGGGACCGAGAAAAAATGACCTTTTCTGCACTCCAATGTAAGTCAATGGGGCGATTTTTTGGCTATGTGCTAGAAATGAAATTCAGTGCGGATTGGATGACAGGCACCCTAGGCACCCAGGATCGGCTTTAGTTTCACGTGTATCTCTTAAGCCGGCAGAGAAAACCCACCTGATATGCGCTCCACACAATTGAATAGAGACGCCGTTGATTTTCTATGGGAATTGCAGAAATGACTTCTAAGCCTCAAAATAATGACTTTTTTTCCTAAGGTGGTAGGAATGAAACTCAGTGCGGGCTGGATGGGGTCCCCCCTGGGCACCGCAGACCTAAGCTTGTTTAACTCCTACCTCTTAAAGGGACCGAGAAAAAATGACCTTTTCTGCACTCCAATGTAAGTCAATGGGGCGATTTTTTGGCTATGTGCTAGAAATGAAATTCAGTGCGGATTGGATGACAGGCACCCTAGGCACCCAGGATCGGCTTTAGTTTCACGTGTATCTCTTAAGCCGGCAGAGAAAACCCACCTGATATGCGCTCCACACAATTGAATAGAGACGCCGTTGATTTTCTATGGGAATTGCAGAAATGACTTCTAAGCCTCAAAATAATGACTTTTTTTCCTAAGGTGGTAGGAATGAAACTCAGTGCGGGCTGGATGGGGTCCCCCCTGGGCACCGCAGACCTAAGCTTGTTTAACTCCTACCTCTTAAAGGGACCGAGAAAAAATGACCTTTTCTGCACTCCAATGTAAGTCAATGGGGCGATTTTTTGGCTATGTGCTAGAAATGAAATTCAGTGCGGATTGGATGACAGGCACCCTAGGCACCCAGGATCGGCTTTAGTTTCACGTGTATCTCTTAAGCCGGCAGAGAAAACCCACCTGATATGCGCTCCACACAATTGAATAGAGACGCCGTTGATTTTCTATGGGAATTGCAGAAATGACTTCTAAGCCTCAAAATAATGACTTTTTTTCCTAAGGTGGTAGGAATGAAACTCAGTGCGGGCTGGATGGGGTCCCCCCTGGGCACCGCAGACCTAAGCTTGTTTAACTCCTACCTCTTAAAGGGACCGAGAAAAAATGACCTTTTCTGCACTCCAATGTAAGTCAATGGGGCGATTTTTTGGCTATGTGCTAGAAATGAAATTCAGTGCGGATTGGATGACAGGCACCCTAGGCACCCAGGATCGGCTTTAGTTTCACGTGTATCTCTTAAGCCGGCAGAGAAAACCCACCTGATATGCGCTCCACACAATTGAATAGAGACGCCGTTGATTTTCTATGGGAATTGCAGAAATGACTTCTAAGCCTCAAAATAATGACTTTTTTTCCTAAGGTGGTAGGAATGAAACTCAGTGCGGGCTGGATGGGGTCCCCCCTGGGCACCGCAGACCTAAGCTTGTTTAACTCCTACCTCTTAAAGGGACCGAGAAAAAATGACCTTTTCTGCACTCCAATGTAAGTCAATGGGGCGATTTTTTGGCTATGTGCTAGAAATGAAATTCAGTGCGGATTGGATGACAGGCACCCTAGGCACCCAGGATCGGCTTTAGTTTCACGTGTATCTCTTAAGCCGGCAGAGAAAACCCACCTGATATGCGCTCCACACAATTGAATAGAGACGCCGTTGATTTTCTATGGGAATTGCAGAAATGACTTCTAAGCCTCAAAATAATGACTTTTTTTCCTAAGGTGGTAGGAATGAAACTCAGTGCGGGCTGGATGGGGTCCCCCCTGGGCACCGCAGACCTAAGCTTGTTTAACTCCTACCTCTTAAAGGGACCGAGAAAAAATGACCTTTTCTGCACTCCAATGTAAGTCAATGGGGCGATTTTTTGGCTATGTGCTAGAAATGAAATTCAGTGCGGATTGGATGACAGGCACCCTAGGCACCCAGGATCGGCTTTAGTTTCACGTGTATCTCTTAAGCCGGCAGAGAAAACCCACCTGATATGCGCTCCACACAATTGAATAGAGACGCCGTTGATTTTCTATGGGAATTGCAGAAATGACTTCTAAGCCTCAAAATAATGACTTTTTTTCCTAAGGTGGTAGGAATGAAACTCAGGGGGGGCTGGATGGGCCCTGGGGCAGACCTGGCTTGTTTAACTCCTACTCAGGGACCGAGTAAATACAGCATTTGGACCTCCCCTGCTTTAAATCGGTGAAAGACCATGACACTCAGGATGTCTTCAGGAACCAGAAGGAAGCCAAAGAAGTCCAGGATCCTAAGCTTCCAGATTTCTTTGTTGTTAAAGAAGCTGGGGTTTCAAGATGGCTCCCTCCTAAAACAAGACGAGCAGAAAGCACAACAAAGCTCCATCAGAATCATGTCTTCTGACAGAAGAAAAAAAATGTGGAGGGACGCCGAAGCAGTTCAGTCACCTCAACCAAAGGTCCCAGGATGAAAGATTGGGGCCCAATGGTAGTAGAGAAATGAAGATATGGCAAGATCAGTGAGGAAGCGCACAGTACAAAAGATTAGAGATGATACTGAATCACCATCATGTTCTCCCCTTAGAAAGCCCTGATAAACACAGATTGAGACTTCATGAAGAGATGAGGGGGCTTGTGGAGGTATGGATTCAGATGAAGAAATGACTCTTAATGCTAGAACTGGATAATGTGGAGACCTCCAGTGCACCTCTGTCTGAGCTCTATGAAGCTTTGCTTTGTGCGTTTAAAAAATCTATACGATCTGACTTTATGAAATATGCTGAATCCTGTTAAAAAAGCTGTTGCTGCGGCTGAAGCTAGAATATTACACACAGAAAATAAAATGTCTGATATGACAATCTCACAACGATTTAATTGATGCCCATTATGAACATGAAAATCAGACACAAAGTATTAAAATGAAAATAGCCGATCTAGAAGATAGAGCGAGAAGGAACAACATCAAAATTAGAGCATCCCAGAGAGTGTGGTAAATACAGATCTAAAAAACTACGTACAAGAATACGTAATGCTGCTTATACCAGATTGCTCGGCTACAGATATGCTAATTGACAGAATTCATCGCATTCCGAAACCAAATTTTCTCCCAGATGATGTCCCTAGGGATGTCTTAGCAAGGTTTCATTTTTATCACATAAAAGAATCTCTTATGTCGTCTTCAAGGAACACTCCAGACCTTCCTGAAAGATTCAAAAAATGCAGTTATTCACGGACTTATCTGCAGATACTTTACAGCAGAGACGAAAATTATTACCAATCACAAAAGCCCAAGAGAATAAATAATATACCGTGGGGCTTTCCGGTCAAACTTCTCGTGTTAAAAGATGGAAAAACTTTTATCATTAAGAATTAGAAGAAGGCATGGCAATGCTGAACAGATGGAATATTGCAGTGAAGGAAATAAATCAACGTCCTAAACCAACGCATGTCCCGCCAGATGGAGGAAAGTGGTCGCTGATAAGCATTTTGCAGGAAATTGAGTTCATCCTTGACCTTGTTCATAATGACTATGTTCAAGAAGTTGATTTCAAGATCCCGTTTCAAGTGGACTAAAACCCCCCCACAAGAGTATTCTGCAAATTTGCAGAGTTATTTGTGTTTTTGTTCTGTTTTTCTGCTTTGATTGTTTATATATCTCTAATGTCTGTTTTTTTTTGTGAGCAGAATTGCGTGGAAATCGAGAAATTTCAAGTGCATCTATGATAAGTATCAAGGCTGTTATTTGCGATATCTATGTGTATAGTATGGTTGTTAAGTTCATGTCTTTGAATGTTAATGGGCTTAATACCCCTTACAAGAGATCTCAACTTTGGAGGGAGATCCATAAGTCTAAATGCGATGTTGTCGCTATTCAGGAGACCCACTTAGTGGAAAAGGATAATATAAGAATTCAAAACAAAAATTTTCCCACATTTTATTCAAATTTAAGTCTAAATCTAGAGGTATATTTATAGCTATCAAAAATACTATAGCATTTAAACTGATTAAAACTATTAGCGACCCTAACGGTCGTTATATCTTGGATAGCTGAACTTAATAATGTATATATACCTTCTTTCAAGCTATGCACCTTGTAAAGGACAAATAAATTTCTAACGGAATGGTAAATTAGCCAACAAACACAAACAAGGATATCTCTTTACTGTTAGGTGATTTCAATGTAACCCCTGATAATGAAGGGACTCTAGCTTTCTGATAGAAGGAAAACCTCTGCTTTACAGACGTTTTATATAATAATGATCTATATGAAATATGGAGATTAATCACGGCTCAGAAAGAGACTATTCTTTTTATTCTGTAGCGTATAATAGCTATTCGAGAATAGACCTATTTTGTCAGATAGGAACCTGTTATTACAGGTTGATTCTGTATCTATTGGTCATAGAGAGTGGACAGACCAGCCCCTATTAATCTATCTATAAAAGAAAAAATTAATACCTATCCCACATATCTATGGAGAGCAAATACTTTATTTTAAATCATCCCATATACGGCAATGAGTTGGAAAAATATCTCCAAGAGTTTTTCAATTAAACACAAGAGAAGATACACATATAAATTCCATATGGAATGCACACAAAGCATACATCAGGGGAGAATTATCAAAATAGGTGGTAAGGCCAAAAAATCAAGAATAAAGAAATGGATGATATTTTAAAAAAAATACATGACACTGAAAATTAAATAAAGAAACCATCGCCTTACTTAGAGATGAAATAAGAACCTTAAGACACAATTAAGCAATTTCTTTTTGCAGAGTATGAAAAAAAAGCAAGAAAAATAGGCGCCAATTATTATAATTTTAATAATAAATCAAGCAAACTTTGGCCTACAGGTTCAAACCACAACATAAAAAGAATAAAATCCCCTTCCTGTGGAATAAAGATAAATCTGGGAAAGGTTTTTGCCCCACATGATATACTAACGAATTTATGGATATTATAAAAGTCTTATAACCTTAAAAACGACCCCAAAATCATACAACCTACTATAACCTCCATAAATGAATTTTTAAACAAAATATCCCTACCAAAAATATCCCAGAACAATTAGATATCCTGAACCTCCCTATCCTGGAACTAGAAATCAAACAAGCATCTCCTCTTACCTCTAAATAAATCCCCTGGCCCAAGATGGCCTATCCAATGAATATTATAAACGATTTAAGATATTTAACCCCATCCTGACCCCTTTTTCCAAAATTGCATGAGTACTGGGTCTTTTCCTGAAGAAAATCTTCAAGCTATCATGTTACTCTACCCAAACAAGGAAAAGAAACCAGATACCCTCCAATTTTAGGCCTATCTCATTATTGAATTGTGACCTAAAAATTTACGCAAAAATAGTGGCCTCTAGATTAAATAAAATCATTCCATTGCTGGTTGGAGGGGATCAAGTAGGATTCGTAAAAAGGAGACATGGTGCTGACAACACTAGAAGGGTATTGAATATATTACACTATGTGGAATATAGGAAGATGGAGGCAGTTTTCTTGGCCCTAGAGCCGAGAAGGCCTTTGACAGAATTAACTGGCAATATACCTCTCGGCTCTAGGTGCTATGGGTTTTGATGGTCCCATTTTGAATGCTATTCACGCGTCTGTATGTCAATCCATCTGCAAAAAGTATTGTAATGGTTCTTTATCAGATGCCTTTCCAATCTCCAATGGAAACCGTCAGGGTTGTCCCTATACCCTAATATTTTCATCTTGTCAATAGAACCTTTGGCCAAATGTTAAGATCCCATCAAAAAATTGATGGTATTAAAATAGGGGATGACTCTCACTTGATTTCTCTATATGCAGATGACCATCATTCTACAATGGCCAACCCTCTCACACATTAACCAATGTAATGACTACACTTAATGAATTTGGCTCAGTGTCTTACTATTCTTTAAATCAATCAAATCTCAGGCACTTCCAATTAATATTCCTAAAGAAGACATTGATAGACTCCGCATAAATTTCCCTTTGGATTGGCAACTCACTTCGATAATTATTTGGGAATCAAGTACCTAGCGCTTCTAAATTAACATATAAACTAAATTTCATTCCTTTTATCAAAAAAATGAAAGAAGATATCACTTATTTTACTAAAATGAGGCCTCCTGGTTGGGTAGGATTGCATCCTACAAAATGCTTCCTCCTTCCGAAGCTGTTGTATCTCTTTAGGAATGTCCCTATCACTTTGCCTACTTCCTTCTTTTCCAAAATTAGATCCATATTATCAAAATACATTTGGGCTGGTAAACAACCGAGGATTGCATATAATATATGTCTAAACATAAATCTGTTGGTGGCCTAGGGTACCTGACGCTAAAAGGTACCACATAGCAACTAGGTCATCAATTAAAAAATGGAACAATACACTGATCCACCACATGGGTAAAGATTGAAAAATTTTTATGAATGACTTGAACCTGCATTATTATCTATTTACATTTTTGGAAAATCCCTACACCAAAACATTTAACACTAGTACCTATGCCACTATATATATTGGAAATTGGCTCATAATTTTCATATATTGAATCCAATAATACATACAGCATTCTCCTCTTAGTATATTAAGCTACGCCATTCAGACATTGACCTGTGCTGTTGGTCAGAAAGGGTATAGATACAGTGGACAAGATCCTTTCAATTTTCAAATTATGATTTTGCCACACTGAAAGACAGATTTCATGTTGAGAGATAGGGAAATTTTTATATTTACGATAAAAGATTTCTTGGAAAACCATAAACTACGAATCTATTATGTGTTGTCCATCATTATTTATCTATATAAAAATAACTCGTTAGCCTGAGCCTATATATATTATTGGATAACTACATGGAATTCCAAAATGATAAACCACTCTCTACATGGGAAAGGAATTGGACATAACTATTACTTCTGACCAATGGATTGAAGCAATATCTTTCACTTTGAAGTTTTAAAAGCGTTACTCATGTTGAAGCTATCACAAAAACGGGCTGTATTGTACTATACCCTGTGAAAATAAGTAAATGTACCCCAATAATTCTGACCTCTGTTGGAGGAATGGGTGTGTAGGTAATCTGTCTCATTATTATGGTATTGCCCAAATATCAGAGATTTTGGAGAGATGTTTTTGATCTTTTATCAAAAATTGTTGGTCATGATGTGTCTTATACTCCTCAATTGGTATTGCTTAGATAGGTATCTTACTGTACTATTAATGAGAGATTATAACATGCAAATTACTGGTCATAGCCAACTAGTTCTCACCAGATACTGGAGAACTGCTACATGTCCCTCTATAGTAGAAGTTAAAATAGTATGAAACTGTGCTACTCATATGAAGAATATAGCAATTGGTTCGAACACATCTACCAAGTTTTACAGAAAATTGGATTTATGAGGAAATTTTATGAAACTGATTGTAATATCTTACTATCGCCTCCATAGTGATATAATCTGGCTTTTGACTATTTCATCTTTCTCAAGTATATTACACAAGTATATCTATGTTCCTCAAATAATCATTTCATATTCCATGCAACTCTGCTATTTAATCTTAATGAATTTGATTTGACTTTGACCGCAATATCTGCTCTGTTTTTTTTTCTTTCTTTTTGATTAGTGTACTCGTCTGTCCTTTTTTCTTTTATGTTATGTGAGTTTTCGAGTTTGTGTGTTTTGACATATAATTCTCTGGAAGCCTGTTTGTTTCCAGAATATTTGGAAATTGTTTTATTTGCATCAATGTTATGTCTTGCTATGCATAAAACTTCTTAAGCCTCAAAATAATGACTTTTTTTCCTAAGGTGGTAGGAATGAAACTCAGTGCGGGCTGGATGGGGTCCCCCCTGGGCACCGCAGACCTAAGCTTGTTTAACTCCTACCTCTTAAAGGGACCGAGAAAAAATGACCTTTTCTGCACTCCAATGTAAGTCAATGGGGCGATTTTTTGGCTATGTGCTAGAAATGAAATTGAGTGCGGATTGGATGACAGGCACCCTAGGCACCCAGGATCGGCTTTAGTTTCACGTGTATCTCTTAAGCCGGCAGAGAAAACCCACCTGATATGCGCTCCACACAATTGAATAGAGACGCCGTTGATTTTCTATGGGAATTGCAGAAATGACTTCTAAGCCTCAAAATAATGACTTTTTTTCCTAAGGTGGTAGGAATGAAACTCAGTGCGGGCTGGATGGGGTCCCCCCTGGGCACCGCAGACCTAAGCTTGTTTAACTCCTACCTCTTAAAGGGACCGAGAAAAAATGACCTTTTCTGCACTCCAATGTAAGTCAATGGGGCGATTTTTTGGCTATGTACTAGAAATGAAATTCAGTGCGGATTGGATGACAGGCACCCTAGGCACCCAGGATCGGCTTTAGTTTCACGTGTATCTCTTAAGCCGGCAGAGAAAACCCACCTGATATGCGCTCCACACAATTGAATAGAGACGCCGTTGATTTTCTATGGGAATTGCAGAAATGACTTCTAAGCCTCAAAATAATGACTTTTTTTCCTAAGGTGGTAGGAATGAAACTCAGTGCGGGCTGGATGGGGTCCCCCCTGGGCACCGCAGACCTAAGCTTGTTTAACTCCTACCTCTTAAAGGGACCGAGAAAAAATGACCTTTTCTGCACTCCAATGTAAGTCAATGGGGCGATTTTTTGGCTATGTGCTAGAAATGAAATTCAGTGCGGATTGGATGACAGGCACCCTAGGCACCCAGGATCGGCTTTAGTTTCACGTGTATCTCTTAAGCCGGCAGAGAAAACCCACCTGATATGCGCTCCACACAATTGAATAGAGACGCCGTTGATTTTCTATGGGAATTGCAGAAATGACTTCTAAGCCTCAAAATAATGACTTTTTTTCCTAAGGTGGTAGGAATGAAACTCAGTGCGGGCTGGATGGGGTCCCCCCTGGGCACCGCAGACCTAAGCTTGTTTAACTCCTACCTCTTAAAGGGACCGAGAAAAAATGACCTTTTCTGCACTCCAATGTAAGTCAATGGGGCGATTTTTTGGCTATGTGCTAGAAATGAAATTCAGTGCGGATTGGATGACAGGCACCCTAGGCACCCAGGATCGGCTTTAGTTTCACGTGTATCTCTTAAGCCGGCAGAGAAAACCCACCTGATATGCGCTCCACACAATTGAATAGAGACGCCGTTGATTTTCTATGGGAATTGCAGAAATGACTTCTAAGCCTCAAAATAATGACTTTTTTTCCTAAGGTGGTAGGAATGAAACTCAGTGCGGGCTGGATGGGGTCCCCCCTGGGCACCGCAGACCTAAGCTTGTTTAACTCCTACCTCTTAAAGGGACCGAAAAAAATGACCTTTTCTGCACTCCAATGTAAGTCAATGGGGCGATTTTTTGGCTATGTGCTAGAAATGAAATTCAGTGCGGATTGGATGACAGGCACCCTAGGCACCCAGGATCGGCTTTAGTTTCACGTGTATCTCTTAAGCCGGCAGAGAAAACCCACCTGATATGCGCTCCACACAATTGAATAGAGACGCCGTTGATTTTCTATGGGAATTGCAGAAATGACTTCTAAGCCTCAAAATAATGACTTTTTTTTTTCCTAAGGTGGTAGGAATGACAGTGCGGGCTAATGGGGTCCCCCCTGGGCACCGCAGTCACCTAAGCTGTTTAAATCTTAAAGGGACCGGATTGCAGACCTTACTGCACTCCAATGTAAGTCAATGTGGCTTTTTTGCCTAAGGAAATGAATGCGGATTGGATGGAGGACAGGCCCCCAGGCAGTTTCAGTTTATTGTTAAGCCGGAAGAAAACCACCTGATATGCGCTCCACACAAAATATGATTTTGGGCAATTGCAGAAATGACTTCTAAGCCTCAAAAAGGGACTTTTCCTAATGGGGAATGAAAATGTAAAATGGTGCGATGGGATCCCCCCTGAAATGATTAAGTTTGTTTATCCTACCTAAGGGACCGAGAAAAAGTGACCTTTTCTGCACCCCTGTAAGTCAATCCTCAGTTTTTGGCTCTCCGCTAGATGATATGAATTGGATGACAGGAGCCTCCTCGGATGACTTTTTATTCTAACGTTCAGAAACTCAGGATCGGCTTTTTAGAAAGGGTGACCAATTGAAATGACTGCGGGAATAAATGACTTTTCTTCACTCCAGGTGGTAGGAATGAAACTCAGTGCGGGCTATGGTGTCCCCTGGGGGGAAGCAGACCTAACCCAGGCACTCTTTGACCTCAAAAGATTTTATCTAGAAATGTAAGTCAATGGGGATTTTTGATGTGCTAGAAATGAAATTCAGTGCTCCTATGGCACAGAAACCCACCTGAATGATCTTTTAGTTTCCGTGTATCTCTCTTAAGCAGAGAAAAGAAAATATCCGCTCTGAATGCGGTCCTGGGAATTGCAGAAATGACTTAAGCCTCAGATAATGACTGATGTAAATTTCAGTGGGGGCTGGATGGGCCACCCAGGACGCAGATCCTAACTTTTTTAACCCCTGATATGCGGGACACAATTGAATAGAGACTTGATTTTCTAATGGAAAGAAATGACGATAAGCCTTGGCTATTAAGCTAAAAATGAAAAGTGCGGTGGATGGGCCCCTAGGCACCACCCTAATGTAACTTACCTCTTAAAGGGAAGAGAAAAATTTACCATGAAGGCTAGAATGATTTCAGTGCGGGGATAGGCTGGAACAGGGGATTGGATGCCGGCATCTTAATCGGCTTTAGTTTCACCTCTTTCTGATAAGCCTGGGAATGCAGAATTGACCTAAAGCTAATGTTTAAACTCAAACTCAATTGGATGGGGCCTCAAGACCTAAGCTTGTTTAACTCCTACCTCTTAAAGGGACCGAGAAAAAATGACCTTTTCTGCACTCCAATGTAAGTCAATGGGGCGATTTTTTGGCTATGTGCTAGAAATGAAATGCAGTGCGGATTGGATGACAGGCACCCTAGGCACCCAGGATCGGCTTTAGTTTCACGTGTATCTCTTAAGCCGGCAGAGAAAACCCACCTGATATGCGCTCCACACAATTGAATAGAGACGCCGTTGATTTTCTATGGGAATTGCAGAAATGACTTCTAAGCCTCAAAATAATGTTTTTCCTAAGGTGGTAGGAACTCAGTGCGGGCTGGATGGGGTTGCAGACCTCTTGTTTAACTCCTTACCGAGAAAAAATGACCCTGCACCCAATGGCTCAATGCGTTTTTGGCTATGTGCTAGGCAGTGCGGAGATCAGGCACCCTGCACCCAGGATCGGCTTTAGTTTCACGGGATCTCTTAAGAATGCCCAATATCTACACAATTGAATCCAACTGTTGATTTTGGGGAAATGAAGCCTAGTGCTTGTTTTTCCTAATGAAAGCTTTCTCCCCCCTCGCAGGCACTAAACTCAAAGGACCGAGCTTTTGGTGCTAGAAATGAAATCAGTGCGGATTGGATGACAGGCACCCTAGGCACCCAGGATCGGCTTTAGTTTCACGTGTATCTCTTAAGCCGGCAGAGAAAACCCACCTGATATGCGCTCCACACAATTGAATAGAGACGCCGTTGATTTTCTATGGGAATTGCAGAAATGACTTCTAAGCCTCAAAATAATGACTTTTTTTCCTAAGGTGGTAGGAATGAAACTCAGTGCGGGCTGGATGGGGTCCCCCCTGGGCACCGCAGACCTAAGCTTGTTTAACTCCTACCTCTTAAAGGGACCGAGAAAAAATGACCTTTTCTGCACTCCAATGTAAGTCAATGGGGCGATTTTTTGGCTATGTGCTAGAAATGAAATTCAGTGCGGATTGGATGACAGGCACCCTAGGCACCCAGGATCGGCTTTAGTTTCACGTGTATCTCTTAAGCCGGCAGAGAAAACCCACCTGATATGCGCTCCACACAATTGAATAGAGACGCCGTTGATTTTCTATGGGAATTGCAGAAATGACTTCTAAGCCTCAAAATAATGACTTTTTTTCCTAAGGTGGTAGGAATGAAACTCAGTGCGGGCTGGATGGGGTCCCCCCTGGGCACCGCAGACCTAAGCTTGTTTAACTCCTACCTCTTAAAGGGACCGAGAAAAAATGACCTTTTCTGCACTCCAATGTAAGTCAATGGGGCGATTTTTTGGCTATGTGCTAGAAATGAAATTCAGTGCGGATTGGATGACAGGCACCCTAGGCACCCAGGATCGGCTTTAGTTTCACGTGTATCTCTTAAGCCGGCAGAGAAAACCCACCTGATATGCGCTCCACACAATTGAATAGAGACGCCGTTGATTTTCTATGGGAATTGCAGAAATGACTTCTAAGCCTCAAAATAATGACTTTTTTTCCTAAGGTGGTAGGAATGAAACTCAGTGCGGGCTGGATGGGGTCCCCCCTGGGCACCGCAGACCTAAGCTTGTTTAACTCCTACCTCTTAAAGGGACCGAGAAAAAATGACCTTTTCTGCACTCCAATGTAAGTCAATGGGGCGATTTTTTGGCTATGTGCTAGAAATGAAATTCAGTGCGGATTGGATGACAGGCACCCTAGGCACCCAGGATCGGCTTTAGTTTCACGTGTATCTCTTAAGCCGGCAGAGAAAACCCACCTGATATGCGCTCCACACAATTGAATAGAGACGCCGTTGATTTTCTATGGGAATTGCAGAAATGACTTCTAAGCCTCAAAATAATGACTTTTTTTCCTAAGGTGGTAGGAATGAAACTCAGTGCGGGCTGGATGGGGTCCCCCCTGGGCACCGCAGACCTCAGCTTGTTTAACTCCTACCTCTTAAAGGGACCGAGAAAAAATGACCTTTTCTGCACTCCAATGTAAGTCAATGGGGCGATTTTTTGGCTATGTGCTAGAAATGAAATTCAGTGCGGATTGGATGACAGGCACCCTAGGCACCCAGGATCGGCTTTAGTTTCACGTGTATCTCTTAAGCCGGCAGAGAAAACCCACCTGATATGCGCTCCACACAATTGAATAGAGACGCCGTTGATTTTCTATGGGAATTGCAGAAATGACTTCTAAGCCTCAAAATAATGACTTTTTTTCCTAAGGTGGTAGGAATGAAACTCAGTGTGGGCTGGATGGGGTCCCCCCTGGGCACCGCAGACCTAAGCTTGTTTAACTCCTACCTCTTAAAGGGACCGAGAAAAAATGACCTTTTCTGCACTCCAATGTAAGTCAATGGGGCGATTTTTTGGCTATGTGCTAGAAATGAAATTCAGTGCGGATTGGATGACAGGCACCCTAGGCACCCAGGATCGGCTTTAGTTTCACGTGTATCTCTTAAGCCGGCAGAGAAAACCCACCTGATATGCGCTCCACACAATTGAATAGAGACGCCGTTGATTTTCTATGGGAATTGCAGAAATGACTTCTAAGCCTCAAAATAATGACTTTTTTTCCTAAGGTGGTAGGAATGAAACTCAGTGCGGGCTGGATGGGGTCCCCCCTGGGCACCGCAGACCTAAGCTTGTTTAACTCCTACCTCTTAAAGGGACCGAGAAAAAATGACCTTTTCTGCACTCCAATGTAAGTCAATGGGGCGATTTTTTGGCTATGTGCTAGAAATGAAATTCAGTGCGGATTGGATGACAGGCACCCTAGGCACCCAGGATCGGCTTTAGTTTCACGTGTATCTCTTAAGCCGGCAGAGAAAACCCACCTGATATGCGCTCCACACAATTGAATAGAGACGCCGTTGATTTTCTATGGGAATTGCAGAAATGACTTCTAAGCCTCAAAATAATGACTTTTTTTCCTAAGGTGGTAGGAATGAAACTCAGTGCGGGCTGGATGGGGTCCCCCCTGGGCACCGCAGACCTAAGCTTGTTTAACTCCTACCTCTTAAAGGGACCGAGAAAAAATGACCTTTTCTGCACTCCAATGTAAGTCAATGGGGCGATTTTTTGGCTATGTGCTAGAAATGAAATTCAGTGCGGATTGGATGACAGGCACCCTAGGCACCCAGGATCGGCTTTAGTTTCACGTGTATCTCTTAAGCCGGCAGAGAAAACCCACCTGATATGCGCTCCACACAATTGAATAGAGACGCCGTTGATTTTCTATGGGAATTGCAGAAATGACTTCTAAGCCTCAAAATAATGACTTTTTTTCCTAAGGTGGTAGGAATGAAACTCAGTGCGGGCTGGATGGGGTCCCCCCTGGGCACCGCAGACCTAAGCTTGTTTAACTCCTACCTCTTAAAGGGACCGAGAAAAAATGACCTTTTCTGCACTCCAATGTAAGTCAATGGGGCGATTTTTTGGCTATGTGCTAGAAATGAAATTCAGTGCGGATTGGATGACAGGCACCCTAGGCACCCAGGATCGGCTTTAGTTTCACGTGTATCTCTTAAGCCGGCAGAGAAAACCCACCTGATATGCGCTCCACACAATTGAATAGAGACGCCGTTGATTTTCTATGGGAATTGCAGAAATGACTTCTAAGCCTCAAAATAATGACTTTTTTTCCTAAGGTGGTAGGAATGAAACTCAGTGCGGGCTGGATGGGGTCCCCCCTGGGCACCGCAGACCTAAGCTTGTTTAACTCCTACCTCTTAAAGGGACCGAGAAAAAATGACCTTTTCTGCACTCCAATGTAAGTCAATGGGGCGATTTTTTGGCTATGTGCTAGAAATGAAATTCAGTGCGGATTGGATGACAGGCACCCTAGGCACCCAGGATCGGCTTTAGTTTCACGTGTATCTCTTAAGCCGGCAGAGAAAACCCACCTGATATGCGCTCCACACAATTGAATAGAGACGCCGTTGATTTTCTATGGGAATTGCAGAAATGACTTCTAAGCCTCAAAATAATGACTTTTTTTCCTAAGGTGGTAGGAATGAAACTCAGTGCGGGCTGGATGGGGTCCCCCCTGGGCACCGCAGACCTAAGCTTGTTTAACTCCTACCTCTTAAAGGGACCGAGAAAAAATGACCTTTTCTGCACTCCAATGTAAGTCAATGGGGCGATTTTTTGGCTATGTTCTAGAAATGAAATTCAGTGCGGATTGGATGACAGGCACCCTAGGCACCCAGGATCGGCTTTAGTTTCACGTGTATCTCTTAAGCCGGCAGAGAAAACCCACCTGATATGCGCTCCACACAATTGAATAGAGACGCCGTTGATTTTCTATGGGAATTGCAGAAATGACTTCTAAGCCTCAAAATAATGACTTTTTTTCCTAAGGTGGTAGGAATGAAACTCAGTGCGGGCTGGATGGGGTCCCCCCTGGGCACCGCAGACCTAAGCTTGTTTAACTCCTACCTCTTAAAGGGACCGAGAAAAAATGACCTTTTCTGCACTCCAATGTAAGTCAATGGGGCGATTTTTTGGCTATGTGCTAGAAATGAAATTCAGTGCGGATTGGATGACAGGCACCCTAGGCACCCAGGATCGGCTTTAGTTTCACGTGTATCTCTTAAGCCGGCAGAGAAAACCCACCTGATATGCGCTCCACACAATTGAATAGAGACGCCGTTGATTTTCTATGGGAATTGCAGAAATGACTTCTAAGCCTCAAAATAATGACTTTTTTTCCTAAGGTGGTAGGAATGAAACTCAGTGCGGGCTGGATGGGGTCCCCCCTGGGCACCGCAGACCTAAGCTTGTTTAACTCCTACCTCTTAAAGGGACCGAGAAAAAATGACCTTTTCTGCACTCCAATGTAAGTCAATGGGGCGATTTTTTGGCTATGTGCTAGAAATGAAATTCAGTGCGGATTGGATGACAGGCACCCTAGGCACCCAGGATCGGCTTTAGTTTCACGTGTATCTCTTAAGCCGGCAGAGAAAACCCACCTGATATGCGCTCCACACAATTGAATAGAGACGCCGTTGATTTTCTATGGGAATTGCAGAAATGACTTCTAAGCCTCAAAATAATGACTTTTTTTCCTAAGGTGGTAGGAATGAAACTCAGTGCGGGCTGGATGGGGTCCCCCCTGGGCACCGCAGACCTAAGCTTGTTTAACTCCTACCTCTTAAAGGGACCGAGAAAAAATGACCTTTTCTGCACTCCAATGTAAGTCAATGGGGCGATTTTTTGGCTATGTGCTAGAAATGAAATTCAGTGCGGATTGGATGACAGGCACCCTAGGCACCCAGGATCGGCTTTAGTTTCACGTGTATCTCTTAAGCCGGCAGAGAAAACCCACCTGATATGCGCTCCACACAATTGAATAGAGACGCCGTTGATTTTCTATGGGAATTGCAGAAATGACTTCTAAGCCTCAAAATAATGACTTTTTTTCCTAAGGTGGTAGGAATGAAACTCAGTGCGGGCTGGATGGGGTCCCCCCTGGGCACCGCAGACCTAAGCTTGTTTAACTCCTACCTCTTAAAGGGACCGAGAAAAAATGACCTTTTCTGCACTCCAATGTAAGTCAATGGGGCGATTTTTTGGCTATGTGCTAGAAATGAAATTCAGTGCGGATTGGATGACAGGCACCCTAGGCACCCAGGATCGGCTTTAGTTTCACGTGTATCTCTTAAGCCGGCAGAGAAAACCCACCTGATATGCGCTCCACACAATTGAATAGAGACGCCGTTGATTTTCTATGGGAATTGCAGAAATGACTTCTAAGCCTCAAAATAATGACTTTTTTTCCTAAGGTGGTAGGAATGAAACTCAGTGCGGGCTGGATGGGGTCCCCCCTGGGCACCGCAGACCTAAGCTTGTTTAACTCCTACCTCTTAAAGGGACCGAGAAAAAATGACCTTTTCTGCACTCCAATGTAAGTCAATGGGGCGATTTTTTGGCTATGTGCTAGAAATGAAATTCAGTGCGGATTGGATGACAGGCACCCTAGGCACCCAGGATCGGCTTTAGTTTCACGTGTATCTCTTAAGCCGGCAGAGAAAACCCACCTGATATGCGCTCCACACAATTGAATAGAGACGCCGTTGATTTTCTATGGGAATTGCAGAAATGACTTCTAAGCCTCAAAATAATGACTTTTTTTCCTAAGGTGGTAGGAATGAAACTCAGTGCGGGCTGGATGGGGTCCCCCCTGGGCACCGCAGACCTAAGCTTGTTTAACTCCTACCTCTTAAAGGGACCGAGAAAAAATGACCTTTTCTGCACTCCAATGTAAGTCAATGGGGCGATTTTTTGGCTATGTGCTAGAAATGAAATTCAGTGCGGATTGGATGACAGGCACCCTAGGCACCCAGGATCGGCTTTAGTTTCACGTGTATCTCTTAAGCCGGCAGAGAAAACCCACCTGATATGCGCTCCACACAATTGAATAGAGACGCCGTTGATTTTCTATGGGAATTGCAGAAATGACTTCTAAGCCTCAAAATAATGACTTTTTTTCCTAAGGTGGTAGGAATGAAACTCAGTGCGGGCTGGATGGGGTCCCCCCTGGGCACCGCAGACCTAAGCTTGTTTAACTCCTACCTCTTAAAGGGACCGAGAAAAAATGACCTTTTCTGCACTCCAATGTAAGTCAATGGGGCGATTTTTTGGCTATGTGCTAGAAATGAAATTCAGTGCGGATTGGATGACAGGCACCCTAGGCACCCAGGATCGGCTTTAGTTTCACGTGTATCTCTTAAGCCGGCAGAGAAAACCCACCTGATATGCGCTCCACACAATTGAATAGAGACGCCGTTGATTTTCTATGGGAATTGCAGAAATGACTTCTAAGCCTCAAAATAATGACTTTTTTTCCTAAGGTGGTAGGAATGAAACTCAGTGCGGGCTGGATGGGGTCCCCCCTGGGCACCGCAGACCTAAGCTTGTTTAACTCCTACCTCTTAAAGGGACCGAGAAAAAATGACCTTTTCTGCACTCCAATGTAAGTCAATGGGGCGATTTTTTGGCTATGTGCTAGAAATGAAATTCAGTGCGGATTGGATGACAGGCACCCTAGGCACCCAGGATCGGCTTTAGTTTCACGTGTATCTCTTAAGCCGGCAGAGAAAACCCACCTGATATGCGCTCCACACAATTGAATAGAGACGCCGTTGATTTTCTATGGGAATTGCAGAAATGACTTCTAAGCCTCAAAATAATGACTTTTTTTCCTAAGGTGGTAGGAATGAAACTCAGTGCGGGCTGGATGGGGTCCCCCCTGGGCACCGCAGACCTAAGCTTGTTTAACTCCTACCTCTTAAAGGGACCGAGAAAAAATGACCTTTTCTGCACTCCAATGTAAGTCAATGGGGCGATTTTTTGGCTATGTGCTAGAAATGAAATTCAGTGCGGATTGGATGACAGGCACCCTAGGCACCCAGGATCGGCTTTAGTTTCACGTGTATCTCTTAAGCCGGCAGAGAAAACCCACCTGATATGCGCTCCACACAATTGAATAGAGACGCCGTTGATTTTCTATGGGAATTGCAGAAATGACTTCTAAGCCTCAAAATAATGACTTTTTTTCCTAAGGTGGTAGGAATGAAACTCAGTGCGGGCTGGATGGGGTCCCCCCTGGGCACCGCAGACCTAAGCTTGTTTAACTCCTACCTCTTAAAGGGACCGAGAAAAAATGACCTTTTCTGCACTCCAATGTAAGTCAATGGGGCGATTTTTTGGCTATGTGCTAGAAATGAAATTCAGTGCGGATTGGATGACAGGCACCCTAGGCACCCAGGATCGGCTTTAGTTTCACGTGTATCTCTTAAGCCGGCAGAGAAAACCCACCTGATATGCGCTCCACACAATTGAATAGAGACGCCGTTGATTTTCTATGGGAATTGCAGAAATGACTTCTAAGCCTCAAAATAATGACTTTTTTTCCTAAGGTGGTAGGAATGAAACTCAGTGCGGGCTGGATGGGGTCCCCCCTGGGCACCGCAGACCTAAGCTTGTTTAACTCCTACCTCTTAAAGGGACCGAGAAAAAATGACCTTTTCTGCACTCCAATGTAAGTCAATGGGGCGATTTTTTGGCTATGTGCTAGAAATGAAATTCAGTGCGGATTGGATGACAGGCACCCTAGGCACCCAGGATCGGCTTTAGTTTCACGTGTATCTCTTAAGCCGGCAGAGAAAACCCACCTGATATGCGCTCCACACAATTGAATAGAGACGCCGTTGATTTTCTATGGGAATTGCAGAAATGACTTCTAAGCCTCAAAATAATGACTTTTTTTCCTAAGGTGGTAGGAATGAAACTCAGTGCGGGCTGGATGGGGTCCCCCCTGGGCACCGCAGACCTAAGCTTGTTTAACTCCTACCTCTTAAAGGGACCGAGAAAAAATGACCTTTTCTGCACTCCAATGTAAGTCAATGGGGCGATTTTTTGGCTATGTGCTAGAAATGAAATTCAGTGCGGATTGGATGACAGGCACCCTAGGCACCCAGGATCGGCTTTAGTTTCACGTGTATCTCTTAAGCCGGCAGAGAAAACCCACCTGATATGCGCTCCACACAATTGAATAGAGACGCCGTTGATTTTCTATGGGAATTGCAGAAATGACTTCTAAGCCTCAAAATAATGACTTTTTTTCCTAAGGTGGTAGGAATGAAACTCAGTGCGGGCTGGATGGGGTCCCCCCTGGGCACCGCAGACCTAAGCTTGTTTAACTCCTACCTCTTAAAGGGACCGAGAAAAAATGACCTTTTCTGCACTCCAATGTAAGTCAATGGGGCGATTTTTTGGCTATGTGCTAGAAATGAAATTCAGTGCGGATTGGATGACAGGCACCCTAGGCACCCAGGATCGGCTTTAGTTTCACGTGTATCTCTTAAGCCGGCAGAGAAAACCCACCTGATATGCGCTCCACACAATTGAATAGAGACGCCGTTGATTTTCTATGGGAATTGCAGAAATGACTTCTAAGCCTCAAAATAATGACTTTTTTTCCTAAGGTGGTAGGAATGAAACTCAGTGCGGGCTGGATGGGGTCCCCCCTGGGCACCGCAGACCTAAGCTTGTTTAACTCCTACCTCTTAAAGGGACCGAGAAAAAATGACCTTTTCTGCACTCCAATGTAAGTCAATGGGGCGATTTTTTGGCTATGTGCTAGAAATGAAATTCAGTGCGGATTGGATGACAGGCACCCTAGGCACCCAGGATCGGCTTTAGTTTCACGTGTATCTCTTAAGCCGGCAGAGAAAACCCACCTGATATGCGCTCCACACAATTGAATAGAGACGCCGTTGATTTTCTATGGGAATTGCAGAAATGACTTCTAAGCCTCAAAATAATGACTTTTTTTCCTAAGGTGGTAGGAATGAAACTCAGTGCGGGCTGGATGGGGTCCCCCCTGGGCACCGCAGACCTAAGCTTGTTTAACTCCTACCTCTTAAAGGGACCGAGAAAAAATGACCTTTTCTGCACTCCAATGTAAGTCAATGGGGCGATTTTTTGGCTATGTGCTAGAAATGAAATTCAGTGCGGATTGGATGACAGGCACCCTAGGCACCCAGGATCGGCTTTAGTTTCACGTGTATCTCTTAAGCCGGCAGAGAAAACCCACCTGATATGCGCTCCACACAATTGAATAGAGACGCCGTTGATTTTCTATGGGAATTGCAGAAATGACTTCTAAGCCTCAAAATAATGACTTTTTTTCCTAAGGTGGTAGGAATGAAACTCAGTGCGGGCTGGATGGGGTCCCCCCTGGGCACCGCAGACCTAAGCTTGTTTAACTCCTACCTCTTAAAGGGACCGAGAAAAAATGACCTTTTCTGCACTCCAATGTAAGTCAATGGGGCGATTTTTTGGCTATGTGCTAGAAATGAAATTCAGTGCGGATTGGATGACAGGCACCCTAGGCACCCAGGATCGGCTTTAGTTTCACGTGTATCTCTTAAGCCGGCAGAGAAAACCCACCTGATATGCGCTCCACACAATTGAATAGAGACGCCGTTGATTTTCTATGGGAATTGCAGAAATGACTTCTAAGCCTCAAAATAATGACTTTTTTTCCTAAGGTGGTAGGAATGAAACTCAGTGCGGGCTGGATGGGGTCCCCCCTGGGCACCGCAGACCTAAGCTTGTTTAACTCCTACCTCTTAAAGGGACCGAGAAAAAATGACCTTTTCTGCACTCCAATGTAAGTCAATGGGGCGATTTTTTGGCTATGTGCTAGAAATGAAATGCAGTGCGGATTGGATGACAGGCACCCTAGGCACCCAGGATCGGCTTTAGTTTCACGTGTATCTCTTAAGCCGGCAGAGAAAACCCACCTGATATGCGCTCCACACAATTGAATAGAGACGCCGTTGATTTTCAATGGGAATTGCAGAAATGACTTCTAAGCCTCAAAATAATGACTTTTTTTCCTAAGGTGGTAGGAATGAAACTCAGTGCGGGCTGGATGGGGTCCCCCCTGGGCACCGCAGACCTAAGCTTGTTTAACTCCTACCTCTTAAAGGGACCGAGAAAAAATGACCTTTTCTGCACTCCAATGTAAGTCAATGGGGCGATTTTTTGGCTATGTGCTAGAAATGAAATTCAGTGCGGATTGGATGACAGGCACCCTAGGCACCCAGGATCGGCTTTAGTTTCACGTGTATCTCTTAAGCCGGCAGAGAAAACCCACCTGATATGCGCTCCACACAATTGAATTAGAGACGCCGTTGATTTTCTATGGGAATTGCAGAAATGACTTCTAAGCCTCAAAATAATGACTTTTTTTCCTAAGGTGGTAGGAATGAAACTCAGTGCGGGCTGGATGGGGTCCCCCCTGGGCACCGCAGACCTAAGCTTGTTTAACTCCTACCTCTTAAAAGGGACCGAGAAAAAATGACCTTTTCTGCACTCCAATGTAAGTCAATGGGGCGATTTTTTGGCTATGTGCTAGAAATGAAATTCAGTGCGGATTGGATGACAGGCACCCTAGGCACCCAGGATCGGCTTTAGTTTTACGTGTATCTCTTAAGCCGGCAGAGAAAACCCACCTGATATGCGCTCCACACAATTGAATTAGAGACGCCGTTGATTTTCTATGGGAATTGCAGAAATGACTTCTAAGCCTCAAAATAATGACTTTTTTTTCCTAAGGTGGTAGGAATGAAAATCAGTGCGGGCTGGATGGGGTCCCCCCTGGGCACCGCAGACCTAAGCTTGTTTAACTCCTACCTCTTAAAGGGACCGAGAAAAAATGACCTTTTCTGCACTCCAATGTAAGTCAATGGGGCGATTTTTTGGCTATGTGCTAGAAATGAAATTCAGTGCGGATTGGATGACAGGCACCCTAGGCACCCAGGATCGGCATTAGTTTCACGTGTATCTCTTAAGCCGGCAGAGAAAATCCACCTGATATGCGCTCTACACAATTGAATAGAGACGCCATTGATTTTCTATGGGAATTGCAGAAATGACTTCTAAGCCTCAAAATAATGACTTTTTTTCCTAAGGTGGTAGGAATGAAACTCAGTGTGGGCTGGATGGGGTCCCCCCTGGGCACCGCAGACCTAAGCTTGTTTAACTCCTACCTCTTAAAGGGACCGAGAAAAAATGACCTTTTCTGCACTCCAATGTAAGTCAATGGGGCGATTTTTTGGCTATGTGCTAGAAATGAAATTCAGTGCGGATTGGATGACAGGCACCCTAGGCACCCAGGATCGGCTTTAGTTTCACGTGTATCTCTTAAGCCGGCAGAGAAAACCCACCTGATATGCGCTCCACACAATTGAATTAGAGACGCCGTTGATTTTCTATGGGAATTGCAGAAATGACTTCTAAGCCTCAAAATAATGACTTTTTTTTCCTAAGGTGGTAGGAATGAAACTCAGTGCGGGCTGGATGGGGTCCCCCCTGGGCACCGCAGCTCTAAGCTTGTTTAACTCCTACCTCTTAAAGGGACCGAGAAAAAATGACCTTTTCTGCACTCCAATGTAAGTCAATGGGGCGATTTTTTGGCTATGTGCTAGAAATGAAATTCAGTGCGGATTGGATGACAGGCACCCTAGGCACCCAGGATCGGCATTAGTTTCACGTGTATCTCTTAAGCCGGCAGAGAAAACCCACCTGATATGCGCTCCACACAATTGAATTAGAGACGCCGTTGATTTTCTATGGGAATTGCAGAAATGACTTCTAAGCCTCAAAATAATGACTTTTTTTCCTAAGGTGGTAGGAATGAAACTCAGTGCGGGCTGGATGGGGTCCCCCCTGGGCACCGCAGACCTAAGCTTGTTTAACTCCTACCTCTTAAAGGGACCGAGAAAAAATGACCTTTTCTGCACTCCAATGTAAGTCAATAGGGCGATTTTTTGGCTATGTGCTAGAAATGAAATTCAGTGCGGATTGGATGACAGGCACCCTAGGCACCCAGGATCGGCTTTAGTTTCATGTGTATCTCTTAAGCCGGCAGAGAAAACCCACCTGATATGCGCTCCACACAATTGAATAGAGACGCCGTTGATTTTCTATGGGAATTGCAGAAATGACTTCTAAGCCTCAAAATAATGACTTTTTTTCCTAAGGTGGTAGGAATGAAACTCAGTGCGGGCTGGATGGGGTACCCCTGGGCACCGCAGCTCTAAGCTTGTTTAACTCCTACCTCTTAAAGGGACCGAGAAAAAATGACATTTTCTGCACTCCAATGTAAGTCAATGGGGCGATTTTTTGGCTATGTGCTAGAAATGAAATTCAGTGCGGATTGGATGACAGGCACCCTAGGCACCCAGGATCGGCTTTAGTTTCACGTGTATCTCTTAAGCCGGCAGAGAAAATCCACCTGATATGCGCTCCACACAATTGAATAGAGACGCCATTGATTTTCTATGGGAATTGCAGAAATGACTTCTAAGCCTCAAAATAATGACTTTTTTTCCTAAGGTGGTAGGAATGAAACTCAGTGTGGGCTGGATGGGGTCCCCCCTGGGCACCGCAGACCTAAGCTTGTTTAACTCCTACCTCTTAAAGGGACCGAGAAAAAATGACCTTTTCTGCACTCCAATGTAAGTCAATGGGGCGATTTTTTGGCTATGTGCTAGAAATGAAATTCAGTGCTGATTGGATGACAGGCACCCTAGGCACCCAGGATCGGCTTTAGTTTCACGTGTATCTCTTAAGCCGGCAGAGAAAACCCACCTGATATGCGCTCCACACAATTGAATTAGAGACGCCGTTGATTTTCTATGGGAATTGCAGAAATGACTTCTAAGCCTCAAAATAATGACTTTTTTTCCTAAGGTGGTAGGAATGAAACTCAGTGCGGGCTGGATGGGGTCCCCCCTGGGCACCGCAGACCTAAGCTTGTTTAACTCCTACCTCTTAAAGGGACCGAGAAAAAATGACCTTTTCTGCACTCCAATGTAAGTCAATGGGGCGATTTTTTGGCTATGTGCTAGAAATGAAATTCAGTGCGGATTGGATGACAGGCACCCTAGGCACCCAGGATCGGCTTTAGTTTCACGTGTATCTCTTAAGCCGGCAGAGAAAACCCACCTGATATGCGCTCCACACAATTGAATTAGAGACGCCGTTGATTTTCTATGGGAATTGCAGAAATGACTTCTAAGCCTCAAAATAATGACTTTTTTTCCTAAGGTGGTAGGAATGAAAATCAGTGCGGGCTGGATGGGGTCCCCCCTGGGCACCGCAGACCTAAGCTTGTTTAACTCCTACCTCTTAAAGGGACCGAGAAAAAATGACCTTTTCTGCACTCCAATGTAAGTCAATGGGGCGATTTTTTGGCTATGTGCTAGAAATGAAATTCAGTGCGGATTGGATGACAGGCACCCTAGGCACCCAGGATCGGCTTTAGTTTCACGTGTATCTCTTAAGCCGGCAGAGAAAATCCACCTGATATGCGCTCCACACAATTGAATAGAGACGCCATTGATTTTCTATGGGAATTGCAGAAATGACTTCTAAGCCTCAAAATAATGACTTTTTTTCCTAAGGTGGTAGGAATGAAACTCAGTGTGGGCTGGATGGGGTCCCCCCTGGGCACCGCAGACCTAAGCTTGTTTAACTCCTACCTCTTAAAGGGACCGAGAAAAAATGACCTTTTCTGCACTCCAATGTAAGTCAATGGGGCGATTTTTTGGCTATGTGCTAGAAATGAAATTCAGTGCGGATTGGATGACAGGCACCCTAGGCACCCAGGATCGGCTTTAGTTTCACGTGTATCTCTTAAGCCGGCAGAGAAAACCCACCTGATATGCGCTCCACACAATTGAATTAGAGACGCCGTTGATTTTCTATGGGAATTGCAGAAATGACTTCAAAGCCTCAAAATAATGACTTTTTTTCCTAAGGTGGTAGGAATGAAACTCAGTGCGGGCTGGATGGGGTCCCCCCTGGGCACCGCAGACCTAAGCTTGTTTAACTCCTACCTCTTAAAGGGACCGAGAAAAAAATGACATTTTCTGCACTCCAATGTAAGTCAATGGGGCGATTTTTTGGCTATGTGCTAGAAATGAAATTCAGTGCGGATTGGATGACAGGCACCCTAGGCACCCAGGATCGGCTTTAGTTTCACGTGTATCTCTTAAGCCGGCAGAGAAAATCCACCTGATATGCGCTCCACACAATTAAATAGAGACGCCATTGATTTTCTATGGGAATTGCAGAAATGTCTTCTAAGCCTCAAAATAATGACTTTTTTTCCTAAGGTGGTAGGAATGAAACTCAGTGTGGGCTGGATGGGGTCCCCCCTGGGCACCGCAGACCTAAGCTTGTTTAACTCCTACCTCTTAAAGGGACCGAGAAAAAAATGACCTTTTCTGCACTCCAATGTAAGTCAATGGGGCGATTTTTTGGCTATGTGCTAGAAATGAAATTCAGTGCGGATTGGATGACAGGCACCCTAGGCACCCAGGATCGGCTTTAGTTTCACGTGTATCTCTTAAGCCGGCAGAGAAAATCCACCTGATATGCGCTCCACACAATTGAATAGAGACGCCATTGATTTTCTATGGGAATTGCAGAAATGACTTCTAAGCCTCAAAATAATGACTTTTTTTCCTAAGGTGGTAGGAATGAAACTCAGTGTGGGCTGGATGGGGTCCCCCCTGGGCACCGCAGACCTAAGCTTGTTTAACTCCTACCTCTTAAAGGGACCGAGAAAAAATGACCTTTTCTGCACTCCAATGTAAGTCAATGGGGCGATTTTTTGGCTATGTGCTAGAAATGAAATTCAGTGCGGATTGGATGACAGGCACCCTAGGCACCCAGGATCGGCTTTAGTTTCACGTGTATCTCTTAAGCCGGCAGAGAAAACCCACCTGATATGCGCTCCACACAATTGAATTAGAGACGCCGTTGATTTTCTATGGGAATTGCAGAAATGACTTCTAAGCCTCAAAATAATGACTTTTTTTTCCTAAGGTGGTAGGAATGAAACTCAGTGCGGGCTGGATGGGGTCCCCCCTGGGCACCGCAGACCTAAGCTTGTTTAACTCCTACCTCTTAAAGGGACCGAGAAAAAATGACCTTTTCTGCACTCCAATGTAAGTCAATGGGGCGATTTTTTGGCTATGTGCTAGAAATGAAATTCAGTGCGGA
The DNA here is from genome assembly GCF_027789765.1 of Dendropsophus ebraccatus. NCBI lineage: Eukaryota > Metazoa > Chordata > Amphibia > Anura > Hylidae > Dendropsophus > Dendropsophus ebraccatus. The sequence goes on along the minus strand of NW_027209945.1, from coordinate 113,178 downwards.
TTGGATGACAGGCACCCTAGGCACCCAGGATCGGCATTAGTTTCACGTGTATCTCTTAAGCCGGCAGAGAAAATCCACCTGATATGCGCTCCACACAATTGAATAGAGACGCCATTGATTTTCTATGGGAATTGCAGAAATGACTTCTAAGCCTCAAAATAATGACTTTTTTTCCTAAGGTGGTAGGAATGAAACTCAGTGTGGGCTGGATGGGGTCCCCCCTGGGCACCGCAGACCTAAGCTTGTTTAACTCCTACCTCTTAAAGGGACCGAGAAAAAATGACCTTTTCTGCACTCCAATGTAAGTCAATGGGGCGATTTTTTGGCTATGTGCTAGAAATGAAATTCAGTGCGGATTGGATGACAGGCACCCTAGGCACCCAGGATCGGCTTTAGTTTCACGTGTATCTCTTAAGCCGGCAGAGAAAACCCACCTGATATGCGCTCCACACAATTGAATTAGAGACGCCGTTGATTTTCTATGGGAATTGCAGAAATGACTTCTAAGCCTCAAAATAATGACTTTTTTTTCCTAAGGTGGTAGGAATGAAACTCAGTGCGGGCTGGATGGGGTCCCCCCTGGGCACCGCAGCTCTAAGCTTGTTTAACTCCTACCTCTTAAAGGGACCGAGAAAAAATGACCTTTTCTGCACTCCAATGTAAGTCAATGGGGCGATTTTTTGGCTATGTGCTAGAAATGAAATTCAGTGCGGATTGGATGACAGGCACCCTAGGCACCCAGGATCGGCATTAGTTTCACGTGTATCTCTTAAGCCGGCAGAGAAAACCCACCTGATATGCGCTCCACACAATTGAATTAGAGACGCCGTTGATTTTCTATGGGAATTGCAGAAATGACTTCTAAGCCTCAAAATAATGACTTTTTTTCCTAAGGTGGTAGGAATGAAACTCAGTGCGGGCTGGATGGGGTCCCCCCTGGGCACCGCAGACCTAAGCTTGTTTAACTCCTACCTCTTAAAGGGACCGTGAAAAAATGACCTTTTCTGCACTCCAATGTAAGTCGATGGGGCGATTTTTTGGCTATGTGCTAGAAATGAAATTCAGTGCGGATTGGATGACAGGCACCCTAGGCACCCAGGATCGGCTTTAGTTTCACGTGTATCTCTTAAGCCGGCAGAGAAAACCCACCTGATATGCGCTCCACACAATTGAATTAGAGACGCCGTTGATTTTCTATGGGAATTGCAGAAATGACTTCTAAGCCTCAAAATAATGACTTTTTTTCCTAAGGTGGTAGGAATGAAAATCAGTGCGGGCTGGATGGGGTCCCCCCTGGGCACCGCAGACCTAAGCTTGTTTAACTCCTACCTCTTAAAGGGACCGAGAAAAAATGACCTTTTCTGCACTCCAATGTAAGTCAATGGGGCGATTTTTTGGCTATGTGCTAGAAATGAAATTCAGTGCGGATTGGATGACAGGCACCCTAGGCACCCAGGATCGGCTTTAGTTTCACGTGTATCTCTTAAGCCGGCAGAGAAAATCCACCTGATATGCGCTCCACACAATTGAATAGAGACGCCATTGATTTTCTATGGGAATTGCAGAAATGACTTCTAAGCCTCAAAATAATGACTTTTTTTCCTAAGGTGGTAGGAATGAAACTCAGTGTGGGCTGGATGGGGTCCCCCCTGGGCACCGCAGACCTAAGCTTGTTTAACTCCTACCTCTTAAAGGGACCGAGAAAAAATGACCTTTTCTGCACTCCAATGTAAGTCAATGGGGCGATTTTTTGGCTATGTGCTAGAAATGAAATTCAGTGCGGATTGGATGACAGGCACCCTAGGCACCCAGGATCGGCTTTAGTTTCACGTGTATCTCTTAAGCCGGCAGAGAAAACCCACCTGATATGCGCTCCACACAATTGAATAAGAGACGCCGTTGATTTTCTATGGGAATTGCAGAAATGACTTCTAAGCCTCAAAATAATGACTTTTTTTCCTAAGGTGGTAGGAATGAAACTCAGTGCGGGCTGGATGGGGTCCCCCCTGGGCACCGCAGACCTAAGCTTGTTTAACTCCTACCTCTTAAAGGGACCGAGAAAAAATGACCTTTTCTGCACTCCAATGTAAGTCAATGGGGCGATTTTTTGGCTATGTGCTAGAAATGAAATTCAGTGCGGATTGGATGACAGGCACCCTAGGCACCCAGGATCGGCTTTAGTTTCACGTGTATCTCTTAAGCCGGCAGAGAAAACCCACCTGATATGCGCTCCACACAATTGAATTAGAGACGCCGTTGATTTTCTATGGGAATTGCAGAAATGACTTCTAAGCCTCAAAATAATGACTTTTTTTCCTAAGGTGGTAGGAATGAAAATCAGTGCGGGCTGGATGGGGTCCCCCCTGGGCACCGCAGACCTAAGCTTGTTTAACTCCTACCTCTTAAAGGGACCGAGAAAAAATGACCTTTTCTGCACTCCAATGTAAGTCAATGGGGCGATTTTTTGGCTATGTGCTAGAAATGAAATTCAGTGCGGATTGGATGACAGGCACCCTAGGCACCCAGGATCGGCATTAGTTTCACGTGTATCTCTTAAGCCGGCAGAGAAAATCCACCTGATATGCGCTCCACACAATTGAATAGAGACGCCGTTGATTTTCTATGGGAATTGCAGAAATGACTTCTAAGCCTCAAAATAATGACTTTTTTTCCTAAGGTGGTAGGAATGAAACTCAGTGTGGGCTGGATGGGGTCCCCCCTGGGCACCGCAGACCTAAGCTTGTTTAACTCCTACCTCTTAAAGGGACCGAGAAAAAATGACATTTTCTGCACTCCAATGTAAGTCAATGGGGCGATTTTTTGGCTATGTGCTAGAAATGAAATTCAGTGCGGATTGGATGACAGGCACCCTAGGCACCCAGGATCGGCTTTAGTTTCACGTGTATCTCTTAAGCCGGCAGAGAAAACCCACCTGATATGCGCTCCACACAATTGAATTAGAGACGCCGTTGATTTTCTATGGGAATTGCAGAAATGACTTCTAAGCCTCAAAATAATGACTTTTTTTTCCTAAGGTGGTAGGAATGAAACTCAGTGCGGGCTGGATGGGGTCCCCCCTGGGCACCGCAGCTCTAAGCTTGTTTAACTCCTACCTCTTAAAGGGACCGAGAAAAAATGACCTTTTCTGCACTCCAATGTAAGTCAATGGGGCGATTTTTTGGCTATGTGCTAGAAATGAAATTCAGTGCGGATTGGATGACAGGCACCCTAGGCACCCAGGATCGGCTTTAGTTTCACGTGTATCTCTTAAGGCGGCAGAGAAAATCCACCTGATATGCGCTCCACACAATTGAATAGAGACGCCATTGATTTTCTATGGGAATTGCAGAAATGACTTCTAAGCCTCAAAATAATGACTTTTTTTCCTAAGGTGGTAGGAATGAAACTCAGTGTGGGCTGGATGGGGTCCCCCCTGGGCACCGCAGACCTAAGCTTGTTTAACGCCTACCTCTTAAAGGGACCGAGAAAAAATGACCTTTTCTGCACTCCAATGTAAGTCAATGGGGCGATTTTTTGGCTATGTGCTAGAAATGAAATTCAGTGCGGATTGGATGACAGGCACCCTAGGCACCCAGGATCGGCTTTAGTTTCACGTGTATCTCTTAAGGCGGCAGAGAAAATCCACCTGATATGCGCTCCACACAATTGAATAGAGACGCCATTGATTTTCTATGGGAATTGCAGAAATGACTTCTAAGCCTCAAAATAATGACTTTTTTTCCTAAGGTGGTAGGAATGAAACTCAGTGTGGGCTGGATGGGGTCCCCCCTGGGCACCGCAGACCTAAGCTTGTTTAACTCCTACCTCTTAAAGGGACCGAGAAAAAATGACATTTTCTGCACTCCAATGTAAGTCAATGGGGCGATTTTTTGGCTATGTGCTAGAAATGAAATTCAGTGCGGATTGGATGACAGGCACCCTAGGCACCCAGGATCGGCTTTAGTTTCACGTGTATCTCTTAAGCCGGCAGAGAAAATCCACCTGATATGCGCTCCACACAATTGAATAGAGACGCCATTGATTTTCTAACAGATTTAAATTTTATTAAAGAAATTAAAAGTTAACAAAAAGCACCATAATAAAGCAATCTAGAAGCCACAATAATAACTTAACGGTGAATTAGGGGGAGGAGTAGGTAAAGAGAAAGGGGAAAGAAAAGGGGAAGGGAAAAAATAAAAAAGGGGAGTCGGGGGGTCATCAGGGAAATCAAATAAATCTACCGTTAAATTTTTAAATGCAGAGTCACAATCAATAGGTAGTTTATATTATATATCCGGGTGTGTTTCCATAAAATACCGTATAATCATGCTAAGTCTCACCCCTTAAATGACCTTACATAGGATAAGGATAGGGTAGGAACCATCCCAAAATAATCAAAGATAGGGTAGTAAGTGTGAACTAAAAAAAGAAATAGGATTTTGCATGAGTACTGCGGTTGTGTACTAATAAGGCCCATGGCCTATCTTATTCATATCTTCTTTATAGATATCATCTCATGTCCAACAGTAGACACAACGTACCTTTATAATTGTCGTTGGCAACACAGAGGCACCGAACAGATCAAGGCTTCAAGAATCAGCTTCTTCTATGAAGTATGGACTACACGAACGTCAATGTTCCTCCGTATGATGTATGTAAATGATTACTACTTTATATTGTCACCCTGTGGATCTATCTATGTTGTGTGATTGGTGGGGTCTGAACTCAATAAAAATTTATATTGATCTGACTCTTTAAAATTTACCCAGTTAATCCATTTAGTGTGGAATTTCTTCCCAATATCCAAGTCTTCTGATACTAATTCCTCTAATCGATGGATCATATTTACTTCATCAACCCATTCAGAGATATGGGGTGCTGAAGTGGATCTCCACTTTCTCGCTATTATTGCTCTAGCTGCGGTCAGGAGAAAGCCAACCACAGAGTTTTTCACAGTGTGTCTCTGTCCTGGAATCATTGATAATAAAACTTGTTTGGGCTGATTATGCACCTGTATATCCACGATGATGTTTATGATATTAATTACATCTGACCAGAATCTTTTTACTATGGGACAATCCCACCATATGTGTAACATAGTGCCTCTCCCCACACCACATCTCCAGCAGAGATCACTGCGATTCGGGTACATTGAAGCTAATTTAGCAGGTACAAGGTACCATCTAGCCAAAATTTTAAAGTTCCTCTCTTGTATACTGCAAGAGATGGAAGTCTTGTGCGTTATATAAAAGGCCATAGAGACCTCCTCAGATGTGAAGGAGACCTCTAGTTCCCTTTCCCAACTTGTGAGGTAATCCGGGCGAGATTCCTCATCACTAGATACCAGTAATTTATATATCACTGACACTGCCTTAGACGTGGCGGAAGGAGAGACACATAATTCTTCAAAGGGCAATAGATTCCTGACCAATCTGAGTGTATTTTTCTGTCTTTCAATAAACGAAACCAGCTGTGCATATTGGAGTCGTACTGTTTCCACTGGAAGAGCTTCTCTTTCCTCCTTAAAAGGGAGGTCCTCCAGTTGTTTAACGCCGTTCTTGGAAAGTAGTGAGTGAAATGTGATGTTCCCTTCAGTAGGAATACCTAAGAAGGAGCTTTTATGTAAGGCTGGGAGGAATCTCAAATTTCTACCTAACGGTATAAGGGGGCCATCCGGTTTAAATTGTTCAGATACCATATGTTTTGGAGAATTTATTAAAGATGCAATGGAGGCGCTAATTGGAGATGAGAATATAGATCTAATATCCTTCAAAATATCTTTAGGGGTCCACAAGATAGCTGCTGGTTCAAAATTTGTAATATGTGATTCCAATTGTATCCATAATTTGTCATTTCTATGTTTGAAAGCATCCAGTACCCTGTTCAGAATAGCCGCCTGGTAGTATGCTTTGCAACTCGGTAATGTTAAACCTCCCTCTAATTTGGGTCTGATGAGTGTCTTGGAAGCTATGCGTGCTGGTTTTTGAGCCCAGACAAATTTAGTGAAGGTCGAGTTCATCCTGGATAGATAGGGCTGCTTCAAGGTTGCTGGTACCGCTTGAAATAAATACAACAAGCGTGGTAGTACATTCATTTTTAGGATATTAATCCTTCCTATCCAGGAGAACTCCTTCCTTTCCCACCCTCCCATATCACTTTTTATTTTTTTCATTAAGGGGTCAAAGTTCTCTTTTATTATATTCTCTGGGGAGGTCGCTATTTGTGTCCCTAAATAGTTAAGTGCATTTGTCCTCCAATTAAACGGGTAATTTTCCATTAAATTTTTCCTGATCTCGTCTGATAAAGCGATGGTAAGAGCCTCACATTTGTTTACATTTAGTTTATAATTACTATGAAGAGCAAATTCCTCAATGGTGGCCAATAGGGAGGGCAAGGATGTGTGTGGCTGAGTAATAAAAAGAAGAAGGTCATCTGCATAAGCTGAGCAGACATGGTGTCTTTTCCCTAACCTGATACCTCTAATGTTCGAATTGTTTCTTATTGAGATCAATAAGTGTTCCATGCATAAAACATAGAGTATTGGTGAAAGAGGGCATCCCTGACGTGTTCCATTTCTAATATTTATTGTACGGGATAATGTGCCATTAATTTTTAGTTTAGCGGTGGGGTTATTATAAAGTGCCATTATTTTAGACGTTAAATTTGGGCCTAGTCCAATTTGCTTTAGCGAGAGCTCAAGGAACCTCCAATCGACCCTATCAAACGCCTTCTCGGCATCTAGAGCAAGAAGCACTGTGCCAAGTTTTGCGTTGTGTGAGTAATTAGCAAGAGCAAACGCTCTAAGCGTATTGTCCCTTGCTTCTCTGTTTTGAATAAATCCCACTTGATCCGGATCGATTAGAGACCCCAAGAGCCCTGCAAGTCTATTTGCAATGATTTTTGAGTATATTTTTGTGTCTACGTTCAGCAAGGAGATCGGCCTATAGTTGTTACATGAGCTAGAGTCCTTGCCTTCTTTCGGGATTACTGTAATGAATGCTTCTAAAGCTGATGGAGGAAAATTTCGCAATGTGGAAATGGAGTTAAATGCTTTTAGGAGGTATGGAGATATGAAATCTGAAAATAATTTATAAAATTTAGCTGTGTAGCCATCTGGGCCCGGGGATTTCCCATTTGAGAGTTTTTTAATGACTTCGTTAATCTCAACCAACGTAAAATCTTTATCTAGCTCACTACTCTCATCAGGGGATATTTCAGGGAGACTAGTTTTGTTGATATACTCTGTCAGGGAATTAGAAGAGGACGCTATATCTGAAGATCTGTTATTCTTGGGAAGCTGATATAATTTATCATAAAAATTTTTAAATGTATCTGAAATTTCTTCAGTATTATATGTTATCACTCCTTTTGTATTTCTGATAGAGGGTATAGTATTAGCTATTCTTTTATTTTTTAGGGCGTTTGCCAAAAATCTACTAGGCCTGTTACTCCAAATATAAAAACTCTTACCACAAATTTGGACAGTCCTTTTATACTGCTCGTGAATTATATCCTTTATTTTATTTCTAGTTTCATTCAGCTCTAATAATGTCTCGGACAGCAAGGACTTTTTATGTACAGCTTCTAAGTCGTTCAATTTGGATAAGAGGCCATTCAGTTTTTTTGTTTTGTCTCTTTTAAGTCTTGCCCCGTGTGAAATCAAAATACCCCTTGCCGAGGCCTTAAAGGCTTCCCACTTAAAAACATCTGCCGTAGAATCTCCTTTATGAGCCTGTTCAAAAATATCAAATGTATTTTTGAGGTCGGCAACACAAGCCGTATCATCTAACAGAGACTCATTCAATCTCCATATCGCAGCCGGCTTCTTTTTAGGAAGAAGGGCCAAAGTGGTGTGAACAGGTGCATGATCAGACAGGACTATATTTCCTATTGTGGCGTCTTTGACCGAACTAAGAAGCGAATGTGCTGTGAAAATATAATCCAGTCTAGAGTATGAGGCGGTTGGGGCTGAAAAAAAAGAATAATCTCTTCCAGTAGCGTTCAAAAGTCTCCATGAATCATACAATTTAAGCTCCCTCAAGGATTTTTGGATCTTTTTAATTTCTCTAAAGGCAATTTTTGTTTTACCTGATGATGTATCCACCAGCGGGTTCATAGGAATATTAAAATCACCTCCAAGTAGTATCTGACCCTTCGCGAATATTTGTAGTGCGTTAAGTGTCTCAGTGATAAACTTGGCCTGATTTTGGTTTGGAGCATATAGGTTTGCTAAGGTTAGTGTCTCTTCCGCAATTATGCAATTGATAAAGATATATCTGGCCTCTGGATCAATTTTTACATCTATTAGTTTGTAAGGGAGTGTTCTATGGAAGCCTATAGAGACCCCCTTTGTTTTTTTGTCGGGAGAGGTAGCGTGGAACCAATTTGTGAAATATCTATTTTTCCCTAGGTCAGGGGTTTTGTCTGTTTTAAAATGGGTTTCTTGAAGCATAACTATGTGTGATTTCTTTTTATGTAGTGAGTATAGTATATTTGAGCGTTTTTCAGGTGTATTAAACCCGTTAACGTTTAATGTTGTGATGGTGATGTCTGTCATGGTGCTTGTGAGAATGTATAACTTACAATTGGGCGGATGTCTATGTCTGTCGTGTTGTCTTGTTCTTGTCGTTCAGAGATGTCCTCTGTGTTGCCAAGGACTGTTCGTGACCACAACCGCAGGAGGATGAAGAGAGGAGGGAAGGACTAGATGGAACTAGGAAAAAGGAAAGGAGAAGATTAAGCACTTCAAGAAAAATAAAAAGATGCAATTAATATAAACAGATAAGTTTAAACAACTGAAAAGAGAAAAAGGAACAAAGCAAAAACTAAACTAACAAAAAAAAGCGATATAAATCGCGAGGGACTATTTAAGACAATTAGTCAATAAGTCTTGTTAAGCAAGACAAACTATTGGGAGGGTGGGTTGAAACGTTGATGGGCCTAAGTGAGAACTAAAGTGTCTTAGCCTATTCTACATCCTAATACCGTTTAGGAGGGAATAAAAAAGCAATGTAAGTAAAATATTTATTAGAAAGTCCTATATAAAACCTTTTAATGAAACGTTTATCCAAATATCCTATTAACTATTACCCATATAAATAGCAACCCTCGAGCCTCAAAGCAAATGATAATTATCTAACATATGTTAAAACAACAAGTAGAGGCTCCAAGATCGCTACCAATCTAATAAAGCCATTCCATTTAGATAAATCCCTATCACTATGGGAGCTATCCTTAATACTGACGTTTAAACAAATAAATATCTGCATAAAACTAACAATCAGCTGCTACTCAGGGAAGAAAACATGCACAGCAACAAAAGCATAATATAGACAACTTAGTCAGGTAGCAGCATCTCGGCACTCTCTTCAACTCGGTCCAGGCTGTTGGCTCCTCTGCATCTTCCTCTCCCTCTCTCTTTTCGGCAATGGTGGCAGGTCCCGTCTCCCGGCCTCATCTGTGTCTTCAGGTCTTGATCTCGAGATGTAGCTAGGCGGAGGTAATATCATGGTCTCATGTAGATCACACCATTCGTGTAGGTAAAGATTTGAAAGCTTTAACGCTGTCAGGAACTCCGGCAGGTCCTTGGGTTCTCTTAAAATAAGAGTGCTTCCCTCGAATCTCACAGATAAAGAAAACGGAAAACCCCACTTATATTGAATATTGAGCTCCTGTAATTTTTGCGTAAGTGGTCGAAGCGTAGCTCTTTGTCTCAGAGTCAGCATTGATAAGTCTGTAAAAAGCTGGATCTTCGCACCATTAAAATCAATATTATGGATTTCTCTCGCCCTCTTCATTATGTCTTCCTTTAATGTGTAATAATGCACTCTGCATATGGTATCCCTGGGCCGTCTAGAATCTTTTCCCTTTGGTTTTAGAGCTCGATGAACCCTGTCAAGCTCTATGTGGGTATCAAGGGGTCTTTCCAGAATCTTATTAAATAATGAAGACACCGCACCATATAGTTCCGCCGACTTAACTTCCTCTGGTAGCCCTCTAATCCTTATATTGTTACGACGGCTCCTATTCTCGACGTCGTCAAGTCTGAGGGTTATCATCTTCTGGGAAATTTTTAGAGTTTCTGTGATGTAGGTCAGTTCTCTAATTTTATCATCTTGTTTCATCTGAGATTTTTCAATGCCCACTGTTTTTTTTTCCAGGGTTATGACTTTATTCTGCACCACAGTGAGATCTCTTTTCCACGCTGCCTTGAGTTCTTTCCCTAGATTATTCAGATCCTGCTTAGTAGGGATTAGCGACAATAACGCCTGCAGCTCAGGATGACCCTCTAACACTTTCATAGCATTTTCCGAGGTGGCTGTGTGCACATGCACATTTGTCATAGGCTGATGTATTACAGAGTCGGCAGAGGAGGTCGAGGACTCGTCCGATGATGATAAGTCATGAGCGTAGAACGACTTATTCATCTCAAGCTTATTTGGCGTTTTCAATAGCTTCCTCTTATTTGGGGGCTTGCTTTCCTCATCTGAGTCATTTGGGGTTGAATAACCCTCTGATGCATCCGACTCCTGGGTTCCCCTTTTACATTGCGCAGGTTTATGTAAAAGAGCGGAATTTTGCCCCTGGAAACTATTTTCGCCATGAGATTGGGATGTGTCCATATCGCAAGCCTGATCTCCATGAGATACAGCAGCTTTTGGGGTTGGGAGGGCAGGCACTTTAGCAGTATGCTTATTGGAAGAGTGTAACATTTTCCTATTCTCCTCCTCCAATATGGCCGAATGTGTAAATGCTACAGTGGCAGGCCTCTCTCGGGCATCGCTGCTCTTAGAGGGGGTTACGAACAGATCTGTGGGCTGCCCCTGCATCTGGGGGTCCCATTCTATTGTAATGTAGTTCTTTTTAGGGACTGCGCCCAAATCCCCCTTATCAATTTGTGGGACATTCCCTTCTGCCCCAACCAAGATGGCCGCCGATTTAGCATTCTGCATATTGATTGCTGATGTATGCACATTAATCTCCTCCACCTTCCCCTTTAATTGCTGTGTGCAACGGAGCGCTGCCGGCTCCTTACTCACTGCGAGCAGCTCAGCTGTTTTCTCGGGTGCTGCTGCAGGTCTCTGGCTGGCCTCTGTCTTCTGCAAATTTTCATCCAAGATGGCCGCCGCCACATTTCTCCCCGTGCTGCGGCCGCTCCGCTCTGCAGCATCGCCCTCCTGCCGCTCCGCTCTACTAGCCGGTAAGCTCATTTTATCCCCCGACGTCTCCTTGCTCTTTTGCTTCTTCCCTGCTTTACTCATGTCGGGTTTTCGCTGCGCCGGGTCCCTCTGAAGCCGAGGCCGACACCGGAGCTCACACTAAGCGCTGCTTGCCATCAGCGCTGCAAGCCACGCCTCGCCCGCCATTGATTTTCTATGGGAATTGCAGAAATGACTTCTAAGCCTCAAAATAATGACTTTTTTTCCTAAGGTGGTAGGAATGAAACTCAGTGTGGGCTGGATGGGGTCCCCCCTGGGCACCGCAGACCTAAGCTTGTTTAACTCCTACCTCTTAAAGGGACCGAGAAAAAATGACCTTTTCTGCACTCCAATGTAAGTCAATGGGGCGATTTTTTGGCTATGTGCTAGAAATGAAATTCAGTGCGGATTGGATGACAGGCACCCTAGGCACCCAGGATCGGCATTAGTTTCACGTGTATCTCTTAAGCCGGCAGAGAAAACCCACCTGATATGCGCTCCACACAATTGAATTAGCGACGCCGTTGATTTTCTATGGGAATTGCAGAAATGACTTCTAAGCCTCAAAATAATGACTTTTTTTCCTAAGGTGGTAGGAATGAAACTCAGTGCGGGCTGGATGGGGTCCCCCCTGGGCACCGCAGACCTAAGCTTGTTTAACGCCTACCTCTTAAAGGGACCGAGAAAAAATGACCTTTTCTGCACTCCAATGTAAGTCAATGGGGCGATTTTTTGGCTATGTGCTAGAAATGAAATTCAGTGCGGATTGGATGACAGGCACCCTAGGCACCCAGGATCGGCTTTAGTTTCACGTGTATCTCTTAAGGCGGCAGAGAAAATCCACCTGATATGCGCTCCACACAATTGAATAGAGACGCCATTGATTTTCTATGGGAATTGCAGAAATGACTTCTAAGCCTCAAAATAATGACTTTTTTTCCTAAGGTGGTAGGAATGAAACTCAGTGTGGGCTGGATGGGGTCCCCCCTGGGCACCGCAGACCTAAGCTTGTTTAACTCCTACCTCTTAAAGGGACCGAGAAAAAATGACATTTTCTGCACTCCAATGTAAGTCAATGGGGCGATTTTTTGGCTATGTGCTAGAAATGAAATTCAGTGCGGATTGGATGACAGGCACCCTAGGCACCCAGGATCGGCTTTAGTTTCACGTGTATCTCTTAAGCCGGCAGAGAAAATCCACCTGATATGCGCTCCACACAATTGAATAGAGACGCCATTGATTTTCTAACAAATTTAAATTTTATTAAAGAAATTAAAAGTTAACAAAAAGCACCATAATAAAGCAATCTAGAAGCCACAATAATAACTTAACGGTGAATTAGGGGGAGGAGTAGGTAAAGAGAAAGGGGAAAGAAAAGGGGAAGGGAAAAAATAAAAAAGGGGAGTCGGGGGGTCATCAGGGAAATCAAATAAATCTACCGTTAAATTTTTAAATGCAGAGTCACAATCAATAGGTAGTTTATATTATATATCCGGGTGTGTTTCCATAAAATACCGTATAATCATGCTAAGTCTCACCCCTTAAATGACCTTACATAGGATAAGGATAGGGTAGGAACCATCCCAAAATAATCAAAGATAGGGTAGTAAGTGTGAACTAAAAAAAGAAATAGGATTTTGCATGAGTACTGCGGTTGTGTACTAATAAGGCCCATGGCCTATCTTATTCATATCTTCTTTATAGATATCATCTCATGTCCAACAGTAGACACAACGTACCTTTATAATTGTCGTTGGCAACACAGAGGCACCGAACAGATCAAGGCTTCAAGAATCAGCTTCTTCTATGAAGTATGGACTACACGAACGTCAATGTTCCTCCGTATGATGTATGTAAATGATTACTACTTTATATTGTCACCCTGTGGATCTATCTATGTTGTGTGATTGGTGGGGTCTGAACTCAATAAAAATTTATATTGATCTGACTCTTTAAAATTTACCCAGTTAATCCATTTAGTGTGGAATTTCTTCCCAATATCCAAGTCTTCTGATACTAATTCCTCTAATCGATGGATCATATTTACTTCATCAACCCATTCAGAGATATGGGGTGCTGAAGTGGATCTCCACTTTCTCGCTATTATTGCTCTAGCTGCGGTCAGGAGAAAGCCAACCACAGAGTTTTTCACAGTGTGTCTCTGTCCTGGAATCATTGATAATAAAACTTGTTTGGGCTGATTATGCACCTGTATATCCACGATGATGTTTATGATATTAATTACATCTGACCAGAATCTTTTTACTATGGGACAATCCCACCATATGTGTAACATAGTGCCTCTCCCCACACCACATCTCCAGCAGAGATCACTGCGATTCGGGTACATTGAAGCTAATTTAGCAGGTACAAGGTACCATCTAGCCAAAATTTTAAAGTTCCTCTCTTGTATACTGCAAGAGATGGAAGTCTTGTGCGTTATATAAAAGGCCATAGAGACCTCCTCAGATGTGAAGGAGACCTCTAGTTCCCTTTCCCAACTTGTGAGGTAATCCGGGCGAGATTCCTCATCACTAGATACCAGTAATTTATATATCACTGACACTGCCTTAGACGTGGCGGAAGGAGAGACACATAATTCTTCAAAGGGCAATAGATTCCTGACCAATCTGAGTGTATTTTTCTGTCTTTCAATAAACGAAACCAGCTGTGCATATTGGAGTCGTACTGTTTCCACTGGAAGAGCTTCTCTTTCCTCCTTAAAAGGGAGGTCCTCCAGTTGTTTAACGCCGTTCTTGGAAAGTAGTGAGTGAAATGTGATGTTCCCTTCAGTAGGAATACCTAAGAAGGAGCTTTTATGTAAGGCTGGGAGGAATCTCAAATTTCTACCTAACGGTATAAGGGGGCCATCCGGTTTAAATTGTTCAGATACCATATGTTTTGGAGAATTTATTAAAGATGCAATGGAGGCGCTAATTGGAGATGAGAATATAGATCTAATATCCTTCAAAATATCTTTAGGGGTCCACAAGATAGCTGCTGGTTCAAAATTTGTAATATGTGATTCCAATTGTATCCATAATTTGTCATTTCTATGTTTGAAAGCATCCAGTACCCTGTTCAGAATAGCCGCCTGGTAGTATGCTTTGCAACTCGGTAATGTTAAACCTCCCTCTAATTTGGGTCTGATGAGTGTCTTGGAAGCTATGCGTGCTGGTTTTTGAGCCCAGACAAATTTAGTGAAGGTCGAGTTCATCCTGGATAGATAGGGCTGCTTCAAGGTTGCTGGTACCGCTTGAAATAAATACAACAAGCGTGGTAGTACATTCATTTTTAGGATATTAATCCTTCCTATCCAGGAGAACTCCTTCCTTTCCCACCCTCCCATATCACTTTTTATTTTTTTCATTAAGGGGTCAAAGTTCTCTTTTATTATATTCTCTGGGGAGGTCGCTATTTGTGTCCCTAAATAGTTAAGTGCATTTGTCCTCCAATTAAACGGGTAATTTTCCATTAAATTTTTCCTGATCTCGTCTGATAAAGCGATGGTAAGAGCCTCACATTTGTTTACATTTAGTTTATAATTACTATGAAGAGCAAATTCCTCAATGGTGGCCAATAGGGAGGGCAAGGATGTGTGTGGCTGAGTAATAAAAAGAAGAAGGTCATCTGCATAAGCTGAGCAGACATGGTGTCTTTTCCCTAACCTGATACCTCTAATGTTCGAATTGTTTCTTATTGAGATCAATAAGTGTTCCATGCATAAAACATAGAGTATTGGTGAAAGAGGGCATCCCTGACGTGTTCCATTTCTAATATTTATTGTACGGGATAATGTGCCATTAATTTTTAGTTTAGCGGTGGGGTTATTATAAAGTGCCATTATTTTAGACGTTAAATTTGGGCCTAGTCCAATTTGCTTTAGCGAGAGCTCAAGGAACCTCCAATCGACCCTATCAAACGCCTTCTCGGCATCTAGAGCAAGAAGCACTGTGCCAAGTTTTGCGTTGTGTGAGTAATTAGCAAGAGCAAACGCTCTAAGCGTATTGTCCCTTGCTTCTCTGTTTTGAATAAATCCCACTTGATCCGGATCGATTAGAGACCCCAAGAGCCCTGCAAGTCTATTTGCAATGATTTTTGAGTATATTTTTGTGTCTACGTTCAGCAAGGAGATCGGCCTATAGTTGTTACATGAGCTAGAGTCCTTGCCTTCTTTCGGGATTACTGTAATGAATGCTTCTAAAGCTGATGGAGGAAAATTTCGCAATGTGGAAATGGAGTTAAATGCTTTTAGGAGGTATGGAGATATGAAATCTGAAAATAATTTATAAAATTTAGCTGTGTAGCCATCTGGGCCCGGGGATTTCCCATTTGAGAGTTTTTTAATGACTTCGTTAATCTCAACCAACGTAAAATCTTTATCTAGCTCACTACTCTCATCAGGGGATATTTCAGGGAGACTAGTTTTGTTGATATACTCTGTCAGGGAATTAGAAGAGGACGCTATATCTGAAGATCTGTTATTCTTGGGAAGCTGATATAATTTATCATAAAAATTTTTAAATGTATCTGAAATTTCTTCAGTATTATATGTTATCACTCCTTTTGTATTTCTGATAGAGGGTATAGTATTAGCTATTCTTTTATTTTTTAGGGCGTTTGCCAAAAATCTACTAGGCCTGTTACTCCAAATATAAAAACTCTTACCACAAATTTGGACAGTCCTTTTATACTGCTCGTGAATTATATCCTTTATTTTATTTCTAGTTTCATTCAGCTCTAATAATGTCTCGGACAGCAAGGACTTTTTATGTACAGCTTCTAAGTCGTTCAATTTGGATAAGAGGCCATTCAGTTTTTTTGTTTTGTCTCTTTTAAGTCTTGCCCCGTGTGAAATCAAAATACCCCTTGCCGAGGCCTTAAAGGCTTCCCACTTAAAAACATCTGCCGTAGAATCTCCTTTATGAGCCTGTTCAAAAATATCAAATGTATTTTTGAGGTCGGCAACACAAGCCGTATCATCTAACAGAGACTCATTCAATCTCCATATCGCAGCCGGCTTCTTTTTAGGAAGAAGGGCCAAAGTGGTGTGAACAGGTGCATGATCAGACAGGACTATATTTCCTATTGTGGCGTCTTTGACCGAACTAAGAAGCGAATGTGCTGTGAAAATATAATCCAGTCTAGAGTATGAGGCGGTTGGGGCTGAAAAAAAAGAATAATCTCTTCCAGTAGCGTTCAAAAGTCTCCATGAATCATACAATTTAAGCTCCCTCAAGGATTTTTGGATCTTTTTAATTTCTCTAAAGGCAATTTTTGTTTTACCTGATGATGTATCCACCAGCGGGTTCATAGGAATATTAAAATCACCTCCAAGTAGTATCTGACCCTTCGCGAATATTTGTAGTGCGTTAAGTGTCTCAGTGATAAACTTGGCCTGATTTTGGTTTGGAGCATATAGGTTTGCTAAGGTTAGTGTCTCTTCCGCAATTATGCAATTGATAAAGATATATCTGGCCTCTGGATCAATTTTTACATCTATTAGTTTGTAAGGGAGTGTTCTATGGAAGCCTATAGAGACCCCCTTTGTTTTTTTGTCGGGAGAGGTAGCGTGGAACCAATTTGTGAAATATCTATTTTTCCCTAGGTCAGGGGTTTTGTCTGTTTTAAAATGGGTTTCTTGAAGCATAACTATGTGTGATTTCTTTTTATGTAGTGAGTATAGTATATTTGAGCGTTTTTCAGGTGTATTAAACCCGTTAACGTTTAATGTTGTGATGGTGATGTCTGTCATGGTGCTTGTGAGAATGTATAACTTACAATTGGGCGGATGTCTATGTCTGTCGTGTTGTCTTGTTCTTGTCGTTCAGAGATGTCCTCTGTGTTGCCAAGGACTGTTCGTGACCACAACCGCAGGAGGATGAAGAGAGGAGGGAAGGACTAGATGGAACTAGGAAAAAGGAAAGGAGAAGATTAAGCACTTCAAGAAAAATAAAAAGATGCAATTAATATAAACAGATAAGTTTAAACAACTGAAAAGAGAAAAAGGAACAAAGCAAAAACTAAACTAACAAAAAAAAGCGATATAAATCGCGAGGGACTATTTAAGACAATTAGTCAATAAGTCTTGTTAAGCAAGACAAACTATTGGGAGGGTGGGTTGAAACGTTGATGGGCCTAAGTGAGAACTAAAGTGTCTTAGCCTATTCTACATCCTAATACCGTTTAGGAGGGAATAAAAAAGCAATGTAAGTAAAATATTTATTAGAAAGTCCTATATAAAACCTTTTAATGAAACGTTTATCCAAATATCCTATTAACTATTACCCATATAAATAGCAACCCTCGAGCCTCAAAGCAAATGATAATTATCTAACATATGTTAAAACAACAAGTAGAGGCTCCAAGATCGCTACCAATCTAATAAAGCCATTCCATTTAGATAAATCCCTATCACTATGGGAGCTATCCTTAATACTGACGTTTAAACAAATAAATATCTGCATAAAACTAACAATCAGCTGCTACTCAGGGAAGAAAACATGCACAGCAACAAAAGCATAATATAGACAACTTAGTCAGGTAGCAGCATCTCGGCACTCTCTTCAACTCGGTCCAGGCTGTTGGCTCCTCTGCATCTTCCTCTCCCTCTCTCTTTTCGGCAATGGTGGCAGGTCCCGTCTCCCGGCCTCATCTGTGTCTTCAGGTCTTGATCTCGAGATGTAGCTAGGCGGAGGTAATATCATGGTCTCATGTAGATCACACCATTCGTGTAGGTAAAGATTTGAAAGCTTTAACGCTGTCAGGAACTCCGGCAGGTCCTTGGGTTCTCTTAAAATAAGAGTGCTTCCCTCGAATCTCACAGATAAAGAAAACGGAAAACCCCACTTATATTGAATATTGAGCTCCTGTAATTTTTGCGTAAGTGGTCGAAGCGTAGCTCTTTGTCTCAGAGTCAGCATTGATAAGTCTGTAAAAAGCTGGATCTTCGCACCATTAAAATCAATATTATGGATTTCTCTCGCCCTCTTCATTATGTCTTCCTTTAATGTGTAATAATGCACTCTGCATATGGTATCCCTGGGCCGTCTAGAATCTTTTCCCTTTGGTTTTAGAGCTCGATGAACCCTGTCAAGCTCTATGTGGGTATCAAGGGGTCTTTCCAGAATCTTATTAAATAATGAAGACACCGCACCATATAGTTCCGCCGACTTAACTTCCTCTGGTAGCCCTCTAATCCTTATATTGTTACGACGGCTCCTATTCTCGACGTCGTCAAGTCTGAGGGTTATCATCTTCTGGGAAATTTTTAGAGTTTCTGTGATGTAGGTCAGTTCTCTAATTTTATCATCTTGTTTCATCTGAGATTTTTCAATGCCCACTGTTTTTTTTTCCAGGGTTATGACTTTATTCTGCACCACAGTGAGATCTCTTTTCCACGCTGCCTTGAGTTCTTTCCCTAGATTATTCAGATCCTGCTTAGTAGGGATTAGCGACAATAACGCCTGCAGCTCAGGATGACCCTCTAACACTTTCATAGCATTTTCCGAGGTGGCTGTGTGCACATGCACATTTGTCATAGGCTGATGTATTACAGAGTCGGCAGAGGAGGTCGAGGACTCGTCCGATGATGATAAGTCATGAGCGTAGAACGACTTATTCATCTCAAGCTTATTTGGCGTTTTCAATAGCTTCCTCTTATTTGGGGGCTTGCTTTCCTCATCTGAGTCATTTGGGGTTGAATAACCCTCTGATGCATCCGACTCCTGGGTTCCCCTTTTACATTGCGCAGGTTTATGTAAAAGAGCGGAATTTTGCCCCTGGAAACTATTTTCGCCATGAGATTGGGATGTGTCCATATCGCAAGCCTGATCTCCATGAGATACAGCAGCTTTTGGGGTTGGGAGGGCAGGCACTTTAACAGTATGCTTATTGGAAGAGTGTAACATTTTCCTATTCTCCTCCTCCAATATGGCCGAATGTGTAAATGCTACAGTGGCAGGCCTCTCTCGGGCATCGCTGCTCTTAGAGGGGATTACGAACAGATCTGTGGGCTGCCCCTGCATCTGGGGGTCCCATTCTATTGTAATGTAGTTCTTTTTAGGGACTGCGCCCAAATCCCCCTTATCAATTTGTGGGACATTCCCTTCTGCCCCAACCAAGATGGCCGCCGATTTAGCATTCTGCATATTGATTGCTGATGTATGCACATTAATCTCCTCCACCTTCCCCTTTAATTGCTGTGTGCAACGGAGCGCTGCCGGCTCCTTACTCACTGCGAGCAGCTCAGCTGTTTTCTCGGGTGCTGCTGCAGGTCTCTGGCTGGCCTCTGTCTTCTGCAAATTTTCATCCAAGATGGCCGCCGCCACATTTCTCCCCGTGCTGCGGCCGCTCCGCTCTGCAGCATCGCCCTCCTGCCGCTCCGCTCTACTAGCCGGTAAGCTCATTTTATCCCCCGACGTCTCCTTGCTCTTTTGCTTCTTCCCTGCTTTACTCATGTCGGGTTTTCGCTGCGCCGGGTCCCTCTGAAGCCGAGGCCGACACCGGAGCTCACACTAAGCGCTGCTTGCCATCAGCGCTGCAAGCCACGCCTCGCCCGCCATTGATTTTCTATGGGAATTGCAGAAATGACTTCTAAGCCTCAAAATAATGACTTTTTTTCCTAAGGTGGTAGGAATGAAACTCAGTGTGGGCTGGATGGGGTCCCCCCTGGGCACCGCAGACCTAAGCTTGTTTAACTCCTACCTCTTAAAGGGACCGAGAAAAAATGACCTTTTCTGCACTCCAATGTAAGTCAATGGGGCGATTTTTTGGCTATGTGCTAGAAATGAAATTCAGTGCGGATTGGATGACAGGCACCCTAGGCACCCAGGATCGGCTTTAGTTTCACGTGTATCTCTTAAGCCGGCAGAGAAAACCCACCTGATATGCGCTCCACACAATTGAATTAGCGACGCCGTTGATTTTCTATGGGAATTGCAGAAATGACTTCTAAGCCTCAAAATAATGACTTTTTTTCCTAAGGTGGTAGGAATGAAACTCAGTGCGGGCTGGATGGGGTCCCCCCTGGGCACCGCAGACCTAAGCTTGTTTAACTCCTACCTCTTAAAGGGACCGAGAAAAAATGACCTTTTCTGCACTCCAATGTAAGTCAATGGGGCGATTTTTTGGCTATGTGCTAGAAATGAAATTCAGTGCGGATTGGATGACAGGCACCCTAGGCACCCAGGATCGGCTTTAGTTTCACGTGTATCTCTTAAGCCGGCAGAGAAAACCCACCTGATATGCGCTCCACACAATTGAATTAGAGACGCCGTTGATTTTCTATGGGAATTGCAGAAATGACTTCTAAGCCTCAAAATAATGACTTTTTTTCCTAAGGTGGTAGGAATGAAAATCAGTGCGGGCTGGATGGGGTCCCCCCTGGGCACCGCAGACCTAAGCTTGTTTAACTCCTACCTCTTAAAGGGACCGAGAAAAAATGACCTTTTCTGCACTCCAATGTAAGTCAATGGGGCGATTTTTTGGCTATGTGCTAGAAATGAAATTCAGTGCGGATTGGATGACAGGCACCCTAGGCACCCAGGATCGGCTTTAGTTTCATGTGTATCTCTTAAGCCGGCAGAGAAAACCCACCTGATATGCGCTCCACACAATTGAATAGAGACGCCGTTGATTTTCTATGGGAATTGCAGAAATGACTTCTAAGCCTCAAAATAATTACTTTTTTTCCTAAGGTGGTAGGAATGAAACTCAGTGCGGGCTGGATGGGGTCCCCCCTGGGCACCGCAGCTCTAAGCTTGTTTAACTCCTACCTCTTAAAGGGACCGAGAAAAAATGACCTTTTCTGCACTCCAATGTAAGTCAATGGGGCGATTTTTTGGCTATGTGCTAGAAATGAAATTCAGTGCGGATTGGATGACAGGCACCCTAGGCACCCAGGATCGGCTTTAGTTTCACGTGTATCTCTTAAGGCGGCAGAGAAAATCCACCTGATATGCGCTCCACACAATTGAATAGAGACGCCATTGATTTTCTATGGGAATTGCAGAAATGACTTCTAAGCGTCAAAATAATGACTTTTTTTCCTAAGGTGGTAGGAATGAAACTCAGTGTGGGCTGGATGGGGTCCCCCCTGGGCACCGCAGACCTAAGCTTGTTTAACTCATACCTCTTAAAGGGACCGAGAAAAAATGACATTTTCTTCACTCCAATGTAAGTCAATGGGGCGATTTTTTGGCTATGTGCTAGAAATGAAATTCAGTGCGGATTGGATGACAGGCACCCTAGGCACCCAGGATCGGCTTTAGTTTCACGTGTATCTCTTAAGCCGGCAGAGAAAATCCACCTGATATGCGCTCCACACAATTGAATAGAGACGCCATTGATTTTCTATGGGAATTGCAGAAATGACTTCTAAGCCTCAAAATAATGACTTTTTTTCCTAAGGTGGTAGGAATGAAACTCAGTGTGGGCTGGATGGGGTCCCCCCTGGGCACCGCAGACCTAAGCTTGTTTAACTCCTACCTCTTAAAGGGACCGAGAAAAAATGACCTTTTCTGCACTCCAATGTAAGTCAATGGGGCGATTTTTTGGCTATGTGCTAGAAATGAAATTCTGTGCGGATTGGATGACAGGCACCCTAGGCACCCAGGATCGGCTTTAGTTTCACGTGTATCTCTTAAGCCGGCAGAGAAAACCCACCTGATATGCGCTCCACACAATTGAATTAGAGACGCCGTTGATTTTCTATGGGAATTGCAGAAATGACTTCTAAGCCTCAAAATAATGACTTTTTTTCCTAAGGTGGTAGGAATGAAACTCAGTGCGGGCTGGATGGGGTCCCCCCTGGGCACCGCAGACCTAAGCTTGTTTAACTCCTACCTCTTAAAGGGACCGAGAAAAAATGACCTTTTCTGCACTCCAATGTAAGTCAATGGGGCGATTTTTTGGCTATGTGCTAGAAATGAAATTCAGTGCGGATTGGATGACAGGCACCCTAGGCACCCAGGATCGGCTTTAGTTTCACGTGTATCTCTTAAGCCGGCAGAGAAAACCCACCTGATATGCGCTCCACACAATTGAATTAGAGACGCCGTTGATTTTCTATGGGAATTGCAGAAATGACTTCTAAGCCTCAAAATAATGACTTTTTTTCCTAAGGTGGTAGGAATGAAAATCAGTGCGGGCTGGATGGGGTCCCCCCTGGGCACCGCAGACCTAAGCTTGTTTAACTCCTACCTCTTAAAGGGACCGAGAAAAAATGACCTTTTCTGCACTCCAATGTAAGTCAATGGGGCGATTTTTTGGCTATGTGCTAGAAATGAAATTCAGTGCGGATTGGATGACAGGCACCCTAGGCACCCAGGATCGGCTTTAGTTTCACGTGTATCTCTTAAGCCGGCAGAGAAAATCCACCTGATATGCGCTCCACACAATTGAATAGAGACGCCATTGATTTTCTATGGGAATTGCAGAAATGACTTCTAAGCCTCAAAATAATGACTTTTTTTCCTAAGGTGGTAGGAATGAAACTCAGTGTGGGCTGGATGGGGTCCCCCCTGGGCACCGCAGACCTAAGCTTGTTTAACTCCTACCTCTTAAAGGGACCGAGAAAAAAATGACCTTTTCTGCACTCCAATGTAAGTCAATGGGGCGATTTTTTGGCTATGTGCTAGAAATGAAATTCAGTGCGGATTGGATGACAGGCACCCTAGGCACCCAGGATCGGCTTTAGTTTCACGTGTATCTCTTAAGCCGGCAGAGAAAACCCACCTGATATGCGCTCCACACAATTGAATTAGAGACGCCGTTGATTTTCTATGGGAATTGCAGAAATGACTTCAAAGCCTCAAAATAATGACTTTTTTTCCTAAGGTGGTAGGAATGAAACTCAGTGCGGGCTGGATGGGGTCCCCCCTGGGCACCGCAGACCTAAGCTTGTTTAACTCCTACCTCTTAAAGGGACCGAGAAAAAAATGACATTTTCTGCACTCCAATGTAAGTCAATGGGGCGATTTTTTGGCTATGTGCTAGAAATGAAATTCAGTGCGGATTGGATGACAGGCACCCTAGGCACCCAGGATCGGCTTTAGTTTCACGTGTATCTCTTAAGCCGGCAGAGAAAATCCACCTGATATGCGCTCCACACAATTAAATAGAGACGCCATTGATTTTCTATGGGAATTGCAGAAATGTCTTCTAAGCCTCAAAATAATGACTTTTTTTCCTAAGGTGGTAGGAATGAAACTCAGTGTGGGCTGGATGGGGTCCCCCCTGGGCACCGCAGACCTAAGCTTGTTTAACTCCTACCTCTTAAAGGGACCGAGAAAAAAATGACCTTTTCTGCACTCCAATGTAAGTCAATGGGGCGATTTTTTGGCTATGTGCTAGAAATGAAATTCAGTGCGGATTGGATGACAGGCACCCTAGGCACCCAGGATCGGCTTTAGTTTCACGTGTATCTCTTAAGCCGGCAGAGAAAATCCACCTGATATGCGCTCCACACAATTGAATAGAGACGCCATTGATTTTCTATGGGAATTGCAGAAATGACTTCTAAGCCTCAAAATAATGACTTTTTTTCCTAAGGTGGTAGGAATGAAACTCAGTGTGGGCTGGATGGGGTCCCCCCTGGGCACCGCAGACCTAAGCTTGTTTAACTCCTACCTCTTAAAGGGACCGAGAAAAAATGACCTTTTCTGCACTCCAATGTAAGTCAATGGGGCGATTTTTTGGCTATGTGCTAGAAATGAAATTCAGTGCGGATTGGATGACAGGCACCCTAGGCACCCAGGATCGGCTTTAGTTTCACGTGTATCTCTTAAGCCGGCAGAGAAAACCCACCTGATATGCGCTCCACACAATTGAATTAGAGACGCCGTTGATTTTCTATGGGAATTGCAGAAATGACTTCTAAGCCTCAAAATAATGACTTTTTTTCCTAAGGTGGTAGGAATGAAACTCAGTGCGGGCTGGATGGGGTCCCCCCTGGGCACCGCAGACCTAAGCTTGTTTAACTCCTACCTCTTAAAGGGACCGAGAAAAAATGACCTTTTCTGCACTCCAATGTAAGTCAATGGGGCGATTTTTTGGCTATGTGCTAGAAATGAAATTCAGTGCGGATTGGATGACAGGCACCCTAGGCACCCAGGATCGGCTTTAGTTTCACGTGTATCTCTTAAGCCGGCAGAGAAAATCCACCTGATATGCGCTCCACACAATTCTATAGAGACGCCATTGATTTTCTATGGCAATTGCAGAAATGACTTCTAAGCCTCAAAATAATGACTTTTTTTCCTAAGGTGGTAGGAATGAAACTCAGTGTGGGCTGGATGGGGTCCCCCCTGGGCACCGCAGACCTAAGCTTGTTTAACTCCTACCTCTTAAAGGGACCGAGAAAAAATGACCTTTTCTGCACTCCAATGTAAGTCAATGGGGCGATTTTTTGGCTATGTGCTAGAAATGAAATTCAGTGCGGATTGGATGACAGGCACCCTAGGCATCCAGGATCGGCTTTAGTTTCACGTGTATCTCTTAAGCCGGCAGAGAAAATCCACCTGATATGCGCTCCACACAATTGAATAGAGACGCCATTGATTTTCTATGGGAATTGCAGAAATGACTTCTAAGCCTCAAAATAATGACTTTTTTTCCTAAGGTGGTAGGAATGAAACTCAGTGTGGGCTGGATGGGGTCCCCCCTGGGCACCGCAGACCTAAGCTTGTTTAACTCCTACCTCTTAAAGGGACCGAGAAAAAATGACCTTTTCTGCACTCCAATGTAAGTCAATGGGGCGATTTTTTGGCTATGTGCTAGAAATGAAATTCAGTGCGGATTGGATGACAGGCACCCTAGGCACCCAGGATCGGCATTAGTTTCACGTGTATCTCTTAAGCCGGCAGAGAAAACCCACCTGATATGCGCTCCACACAATTGAATTAGAGACGCCGTTGATTTTCTATGGGAATTGCAGAAATGACTTCTAAGCCTCAAAATAATGACTTTTTTTCCTAAGGTGGTAGGAATGAAACTCACTGCGGGCTGGATGGGGTCCCCCCTGGGCACCGCAGACCTAAGCTTGTTTAACTCCTACCTCTTAAAGGGACCGAGAAAAAATGACCTTTTCTGCACTCCAATGTAAGTCAATGGGGCGATTTTTTGGCTATGTGCTAGAAATGAAATTCAGTGCGGATTGGATGACAGGCACCCTAGGCACCCAGGATCGGCTTTAGTTTCACGTGTATCTCTTAAGCCGGCAGAGAAAACCCACCTGATATGCGCTCCACACAATTGAATTAGAGACGCCGTTGATTTTCTATGGGAATTGCAGAAATGACTTCTAAGCCTCAAAATAATGACTTTTTTTCCTAAGGTGGTAGGAATGAAAATCAGTGCGGGCTGGATGGGGTCCCCCCTGGGCACCGCAGACCTAAGCTTGTTTAACTCCTACCTCTTAAAGGGACCGAGAAAAAATGACCTTTTCTGCACTCCAATGTAAGTCAATGGGGCGATTTTTTGGCTATGTGCTAGAAATGAAATTCAGTGCGGATTGGATGACAGGCACCCTAGGCACCCAGGATCGGCTTTAGTTTCACGTGTATCTCTTAAGCCGGCAGAGAAAATCCACCTGATATGCGCTCCACACAATTGAATAGAGACGCCATTGATTTTCTATGGGAATTGCAGAAATGTCTTCTAAGCCTCAAAATAATGACTTTTTTTCCTAAGGTGGTAGGAATGAAACTCAGTGTGGGCTGGATGGGGTCCCCCCTGGGCACCGCAGACCTAAGCTTGTTTAACTCCTACCTCTTAAAGGGACCGAGAAAAAATGACCTTTTCTGCACTCCAATGTAAGTCAATGGGGCGATTTTTTGGCTATGTGCTAGAAATGAAATTCAGTGCGGATTGGATGACAGGCACCCTAGGCACCCAGGATCGGCGTTAGTTTCACGAGTATCTCTTAAGCCGGCA
This sequence comes from Dendropsophus ebraccatus, assembly GCF_027789765.1. Classification (NCBI taxonomy): domain Eukaryota; kingdom Metazoa; phylum Chordata; class Amphibia; order Anura; family Hylidae; genus Dendropsophus; species Dendropsophus ebraccatus. Next base: position 87,046 of record NW_027209945.1, on the reverse strand, counting down.
GAGAAAACCCACCTGATATGCGCTCCACACAATTGAATCAGAGACGCCGTTGATTTTCTATGGGAATTGCAGAAATGACTTCTAAGCCTCAAAATAATGACTTTTTTTCCTAAGGTGGTAGGAATGAAACTCAGTGCGGGCTGGATGGGGTCCCCCCTGGGCACCGCAGACCTAAGCTTGTTTAACTCCTACCTCTTAAAGGGACCGAGAAAAAATGACCTTTTCTGCACTCCAATGTAAGTCAATGGGGCGATTTTTTGGCTATGTGCTAGAAATGAAATTCAGTGCGGATTGGATGACAGGCACCCTAGGCACCCAGGATCGGCTTTAGTTTCACGTGTATCTCTTAAGCCGGCAGAGAAAATCCACCTGATATGCGCTCCACACAATTGAATAGAGACGCCATTGATTTTCTATGGGAATTGCAGAAATGACTTCTAAGCCTCAAAATAATGACTTTTTTTCCTAAGGTGGTAGGAATGAAACTCAGTGTGGGCTGGATGGGGTCCCCCCTGGGCACCGCAGACCTAAGCTTGTTTAACTCCTACCTCTTAAAGGGACCGAGAAAAAATGACCTTTTCTGCACTCCAATGTAAGTCAATGGGGCGATTTTTTGGCTATGTGCTAGAAATGAAATTCAGTGCGGATTGGATGACAGGCACCCTAGGCACCCAGGATCGGCTTTAGTTTCACGTGTATCTCTTAAGCCGGCAGAGAAAACCCACCTGATATGCGCTCCACACAATTGAATTAGAGACGCCGTTGATTTTCTATGGGAATTGCAGAAATGACTTCTAAGCCTCAAAATAATGACTTTTTTTTCCTAAGGTGGTAGGTATGAAACTCAGTGCGGGCTGGATGGGGTCCCCCCTGGGCACCGCAGACCTAAGCTTGTTTAACTCCTACCTCTGAAAGGGACCGAGAAAAAATGACATTTTCTGCACTCCAATGTAAGTCAATGGGGCGATTTTTTGGCTATGTGCTAGAAATGAAATTCAGTGCGGATTGGATGACAGGCACCCTAGGCACCCAGGATCGGCTTTAGTTTCACGTGTATCTCTTAAGCCGGCAGAGAAAATCCACCTGATATGCGCTCCACACAATTGAATAGAGACGCCATTGATTTTCTATGGCAATTGCAGAAATGACTTCTAAGCCTCAAAATAATGACTTTTTTTCCTAAGGTGGTAGGAATGAAACTCAGTGTGGGCTGGATGGGGTCCCCCCTGGGCACCGCAGACCTAAGCTTGTTTAACTCCTACCTCTTAAAGGGACCGAGAAAAAATGACCTTTTCTGCACTCCAATGTAAGTCAATGGGGCGATTTTTTGGCTATGTGCTAGAAATGAAATTCAGTGCGGATTGGATGACAGGCACCCTAGGCACCCAGGATCGGCATTAGTTTCACGTGTATCTCTTAAGCCGGCAGAGAAAACCCACCTGATATGCGCTCCACACAATTGAATTAGAGACGCCGTTGATTTTCTATGGGAATTGCAGAAATGACTTCTAAGCCTCAAAATAATGACTTTTTTTCCTAAGGTGGTAGGAATGAAACTCAGTGCGGGCTGGATGGGGTCCCCCCTGGGCACCGCAGACCTAAGCTTGTTTAACTCCTACCTCTTAAAGGGACCGAGAAAAAATGACCTTTTCTGCACTCCAATGTAAGTCAAAGGGGCGATTTTTTGGCTATGTGCTAGAAATGAAATTCAGTGCGGATTGGATGACAGGCACCCTAGGCACCCAGGATCGGCTTTAGTTTCACGTGTATCTCTTAAGCCGGCAGAGAAAACCCACCTGATATGCGCTCCACACAATTGAATTAGAGACGCCGTTGATTTTCTATGGGAATTGCAGAAATGACTTCTAAGCCTCAAAATAATGACTTTTTTTCCTAAGGTGGTAGGAATGAAAATCAGTGCGGGCTGGATGGGGTCCCCCCTGGGCACCGCAGACCTAAGCTTATTTAACTCCTACCTCTTAAAGGGACCGAGAAAAAATGACCTTTTCTGCACTCCAATGTAAGTCAATGGGGCGATTTTTTGGCTATGTGCTAGAAATGAAATTCAGTGCGGATTGGATGACAGGCACCCTAGGCACCCAGGATCGGCTTTAGTTTCACGTGTATCTCTTAAGCCGGCAGAGAAAATCCACCTGATATGCGCTCCACACAATTGAATAGAGACGCCATTGATTTTCTATGGGAATTGCAGAAATGACTTCTAAGCCTCAAAATAATGACTTTTTTTCCTAAGGTGGTAGGAATGAAACTCAGTGTGGGCTGGATGGGGTCCCCCCTGGGCACCGCAGACCTAAGCTTGTTTAACTCCTACCTCTTAAAGGGACCGAGAAAAAATGACCTTTTCTGCACTCCAATGTAAGTCAATGGGGCGATTTTTTGGCTATGTGCTAGAAATGAAATTCAGTGCGGATTGGATGACAGGCACCCTAGGCACCCAGGATCGGCTTTAGTTTCACGTGTATCTCTTAAGCCGGCAGAGAAAACCCACCTGATATGCGCTCCACACAATTGAATTAGAGACGCCGTTGATTTTCTATGGGAATTGCAGAAATGACTTCTAAGCCTCAAAATAATGACTTTTTTTTCCTAAGGTGGTAGGAATGAAACTCAGTGCGGGCTGGATGGGGTCCCCCCTGGGCACCGCAGACCTAAGCTTGTTTAACTCCTACCTCTTAAAGGGACCGAGAAAAAATGACATTTTCTGCACTCCAATGTAAGTCAATGGGGCGATTTTTTGGCTATGTGCTAGAAATGAAATTCAGTGCGGATTGGATGACAGGCACCCTAGGCACCCAGGATCGGCTTTAGTTTCACGTGTATCTCTTAAGCCGGCAGAGAAAATCCACCTGATATGCGCTCCACACAATTGAATAGAGACGCCATTGATTTTCTATGGCAATTGCAGAAATGACTTCTAAGCCTCAAAATAATGACTTTTTTTCCTAAGGTGGTAGGAATGAAACTCAGTGTGGGCTGGATGGGGTCCCCCCCTGGGCACCGCAGACCTAAGCTTGTTTAACTCCTACCTCTTAAAGGGACCGAGAAAAAATGACCTTTTCTGCACTCCAATGTAAGTCAATGGGGCGATTTTTTGGCTATCTGCTAGAAATGAAATTCAGTGCGGATTGGATGACAGGCACCCTAGGCATCCAGGATCGGCTTTAGTTTCACGTGTATCTCTTAAGCCGGCAGAGAAAATCCACCTGATATGCGCTCCACACAATTGAATAGAGACGCCATTGATTTTCTATGGGAATTGCAGAAATGACTTCTAAGCCTCAAAATAATGACTTTTTTTCCTAAGGTGGTAGGAATGAAACTCAGTGTGGGCTGGATGGGGTCCCCCCTGGCACCGCAGACCTAAGCTTGTTTTAACTCCTACCTCTTAAAGGGACCGAGAAAAAATGACCTTTCTGCACTCCAATGTAAGTCAATGGGGCGATTTTTTGGCTATGTGCTAGAAATGAAATTCAGTGCGGATTGGATGACAGGCACCCTAGGCACCCAGGATCGGCTTTAGTTTCACGTGTATCTCTTAAGCCGGCAGAGAAAACCCACCTGATATGCGCTCCACACAATTGAATAGAGACGCCGTTGATTTTCTATGGGAATTGCAGAAATGACTTCTAAGCCTCAAAATAATGACTTTTTTTCCTAAGGTGGTAGGAATGAAACTCAGTGCGGGCTGGATGGGGTCCCCCCTGGGCACCGCAGACCTAAGCTTGTTTAACTCCTACCTCTTAAAGGGACCGAGAAAAAATGACCTTTTCTGCACTCCAATGTAAGTCAATGGGGCGATTTTTTGGCTATGTGCTAGAAATGAAATTCAGTGCGGATTGGATGACAGGCACCCTAGGCACCCAGGATCGGCTTTAGTTTCACGTGTATCTCTTAAGCCGGCAGAGAAAACCCACCTGATATGCGCTCCACACAATTGAATAGAGACGCCGTTGATTTTCTATGGGAATTGCAGAAATGACTTCTAAGCCTCAAAATAATGACTTTTTTTCCTAAGGTGGTAGGAATGAAACTCAGTGCGGGCTGGATGGGGTCCCCCCTGGGCACCGCAGACCTAAGCTTGTTTAACTCCTACCTCTTAAAGGGACCGAGAAAAAATGACCTTTTCTGCACTCCAATGTAAGTCAATGGGGCGATTTTTTGGCTATGTGCTAGAAATGAAATTCAGTGCGGATTGGATGACAGGCACCCTAGGCACCCAGGATCGGCTTTAGTTTCACGTGTATCTCTTAAGCCGGCAGAGAAAACCCACCTGATATGCGCTCCACACAATTGAATAGAGACGCCGTTGATTTTCTATGGGAATTGCAGAAATGACTTCTAAGCCTCAAAATAATGACTTTTTTTCCTAAGGTGGTAGGAATGAAACTCAGTGCGGGCTGGATGGGGTCCCCCCTGGGCACCGCAGACCTAAGCTTGTTTAACTCCTACCTCTTAAAGGGACCGAGAAAAAATGACCTTTTCTGCACTCCAATGTAAGTCAATGGGGCGATTTTTTGGCTATGTGCTAGAAATGAAATTCAGTGCGGATTGGATGACAGGCACCCTAGGCACCCAGGATCGGCTTTAGTTTCACGTGTATCTCTTAAGCCGGCAGAGAAAACCCACCTGATATGCGCTCCACACAATTGAATAGAGACGCCGTTGATTTTCTATGGGAATTGCAGAAATGACTTCTAAGCCTCAAAATAATGACTTTTTTTCCTAAGGTGGTAGGAATGAAACTCAGTGCGGGCTGGATGGGGTCCCCCCTGGGCACCGCAGACCTAAGCTTGTTTAACTCCTACCTCTTAAAGGGACCGAGAAAAAATGACCTTTTCTGCACTCCAATGTAAGTCAATGGGGCGATTTTTTGGCTATGTGCTAGAAATGAAATTCAGTGCGGATTGGATGACAGGCACCCTAGGCACCCAGGATCGGCTTTAGTTTCACGTGTATCTCTTAAGCCGGCAGAGAAAACCCACCTGATATGCGCTCCACACAATTGAATAGAGACGCCGTTGATTTTCTATGGGAATTGCAGAAATGACTTCTAAGCCTCAAAATAATGACTTTTTTTCCTAAGGTGGTAGGAATGAAACTCAGTGCGGGCTGGATGGGGTCCCCCCTGGGCACCGCAGACCTAAGCTTGTTTAACTCCTACCTCTTAAAGGGACCGAGAAAAAATGACCTTTTCTGCACTCCAATGTAAGTCAATGGGGCGATTTTTTGGCTATGTGCTAGAAATGAAATTCAGTGCGGATTGGATGACAGGCACCCTAGGCACCCAGGATCGGCTTTAGTTTCACGTGTATCTCTTAAGCCGGCAGAGAAAACCCACCTGATATGCGCTCCACACAATTGAATAGAGACGCCGTTGATTTTCTATGGGAATTGCAGAAATGACTTCTAAGCCTCAAAATAATGACTTTTTTTCCTAAGGTGGTAGGAATGAAACTCAGTGCGGGCTGGATGGGGTCCCCCCTGGGCACCGCAGACCTAAGCTTGTTTAACTCCTACCTCTTAAAGGGACCGAGAAAAAATGACCTTTTCTGCACTCCAATGTAAGTCAATGGGGCGATTTTTTGGCTATGTGCTAGAAATGAAATTCAGTGCGGATTGGATGACAGGCACCCTAGGCACCCAGGATCGGCTTTAGTTTCACGTGTATCTCTTAAGCCGGCAGAGAAAACCCACCTGATATGCGCTCCACACAATTGAATAGAGACGCCGTTGATTTTCTATGGGAATTGCAGAAATGACTTCTAAGCCTCAAAATAATGACTTTTTTTCCTAAGGTGGTAGGAATGAAACTCAGTGCGGGCTGGATGGGGTCCCCCCTGGGCACCGCAGACCTAAGCTTGTTTAACTCCTACCTCTTAAAGGGACCGAGAAAAAATGACCTTTTCTGCACTCCAATGTAAGTCAATGGGGCGATTTTTTGGCTATGTGCTAGAAATGAAATTCAGTGCGGATTGGATGACAGGCACCCTAGGCACCCAGGATCGGCTTTAGTTTCACGTGTATCTCTTAAGCCGGCAGAGAAAACCCACCTGATATGCGCTCCACACAATTGAATAGAGACGCCGTTGATTTTCTATGGGAATTGCAGAAATGACTTCTAAGCCTCAAAATAATGACTTTTTTTCCTAAGGTGGTAGGAATGAAACTCAGTGCGGGCTGGATGGGGTCCCCCCTGGGCACCGCAGACCTAAGCTTGTTTAACTCCTACCTCTTAAAGGGACCGAGAAAAAATGACCTTTTCTGCACTCCAATGTAAGTCAATGGGGCGATTTTTTGGCTATGTGCTAGAAATGAAATTCAGTGCGGATTGGATGACAGGCACCCTAGGCACCCAGGATCGGCTTTAGTTTCACGTGTATCTCTTAAGCCGGCAGAGAAAACCCACCTGATATGCGCTCCACACAATTGAATAGAGACGCCGTTGATTTTCTATGGGAATTGCAGAAATGACTTCTAAGCCTCAAAATAATGACTTTTTTTCCTAAGGTGGTAGGAATGAAACTCAGTGCGGGCTGGATGGGGTCCCCCCTGGGCACCGCAGACCTAAGCTTGTTTAACTCCTACCTCTTAAAGGGACCGAGAAAAAATGACCTTTTCTGCACTCCAATGTAAGTCAATGGGGCGATTTTTTGGCTATGTGCTAGAAATGAAATTCAGTGCGGATTGGATGACAGGCACCCTAGGCACCCAGGATCGGCTTTAGTTTCACGTGTATCTCTTAAGCCGGCAGAGAAAACCCACCTGATATGCGCTCCACACAATTGAATAGAGACGCCGTTGATTTTCTATGGGAATTGCAGAAATGACTTCTAAGCCTCAAAATAATGACTTTTTTTCCTAAGGTGGTAGGAATGAAACTCAGTGCGGGCTGGATGGGGTCCCCCCTGGGCACCGCAGACCTAAGCTTGTTTAACTCCTACCTCTTAAAGGGACCGAGAAAAAATGACCTTTTCTGCACTCCAATGTAAGTCAATGGGGCGATTTTTTGGCTATGTGCTAGAAATGAAATTCAGTGCGGATTGGATGACAGGCACCCTAGGCACCCAGGATCGGCTTTAGTTTCACGTGTATCTCTTAAGCCGGCAGAGAAAACCCACCTGATATGCGCTCCACACAATTGAATAGAGACGCCGTTGATTTTCTATGGGAATTGCAGAAATGACTTCTAAGCCTCAAAATAATGACTTTTTTTCCTAAGGTGGTAGGAATGAAACTCAGTGCGGGCTGGATGGGGTCCCCCCTGGGCACCGCAGACCTAAGCTTGTTTAACTCCTACCTCTTAAAGGGACCGAGAAAAAATGACCTTTTCTGCACTCCAATGTAAGTCAATGGGGCGATTTTTTGGCTATGTGCTAGAAATGAAATTCAGTGCGGATTGGATGACAGGCACCCTAGGCACCCAGGATCGGCTTTAGTTTCACGTGTATCTCTTAAGCCGGCAGAGAAAACCCACCTGATATGCGCTCCACACAATTGAATAGAGACGCCGTTGATTTTCTATGGGAATTGCAGAAATGACTTCTAAGCCTCAAAATAATGACTTTTTTTCCTAAGGTGGTAGGAATGAAACTCAGTGCGGGCTGGATGGGGTCCCCCCTGGGCACCGCAGACCTAAGCTTGTTTAACTCCTACCTCTTAAAGGGACCGAGAAAAAATGACCTTTTCTGCACTCCAATGTAAGTCAATGGGGCGATTTTTTGGCTATGTGCTAGAAATGAAATTCAGTGCGGATTGGATGACAGGCACCCTAGGCACCCAGGATCGGCTTTAGTTTCACGTGTATCTCTTAAGCCGGCAGAGAAAACCCACCTGATATGCGCTCCACACAATTGAATAGAGACGCCGTTGATTTTCTATGGGAATTGCAGAAATGACTTCTAAGCCTCAAAATAATGACTTTTTTTCCTAAGGTGGTAGGAATGAAACTCAGTGCGGGCTGGATGGGGTCCCCCCTGGGCACCGCAGACCTAAGCTTGTTTAACTCCTACCTCTTAAAGGGACCGAGAAAAAATGACCTTTTCTGCACTCCAATGTAAGTCAATGGGGCGATTTTTTGGCTATGTGCTAGAAATGAAATTCAGTGCGGATTGGATGACAGGCACCCTAGGCACCCAGGATCGGCTTTAGTTTCACGTGTATCTCTTAAGCCGGCAGAGAAAACCCACCTGATATGCGCTCCACACAATTGAATAGAGACGCCGTTGATTTTCTATGGGAATTGCAGAAATGACTTCTAAGCCTCAAAATAATGACTTTTTTTCCTAAGGTGGTAGGAATGAAACTCAGTGCGGGCTGGATGGGGTCCCCCCTGGGCACCGCAGACCTAAGCTTGTTTAACTCCTACCTCTTAAAGGGACCGAGAAAAAATGACCTTTTCTGCACTCCAATGTAAGTCAATGGGGCGATTTTTTGGCTATGTGCTAGAAATGAAATTCAGTGCGGATTGGATGACAGGCACCCTAGGCACCCAGGATCGGCTTTAGTTTCACGTGTATCTCTTAAGCCGGCAGAGAAAACCCACCTGATATGCGCTCCACACAATTGAATAGAGACGCCGTTGATTTTCTATGGGAATTGCAGAAATGACTTCTAAGCCTCAAAATAATGACTTTTTTTCCTAAGGTGGTAGGAATGAAACTCAGTGCGGGCTGGATGGGGTCCCCCCTGGGCACCGCAGACCTAAGCTTGTTTAACTCCTACCTCTTAAAGGGACCGAGAAAAAATGACCTTTTCTGCACTCCAATGTAAGTCAATGGGGCGATTTTTTGGCTATGTGCTAGAAATGAAATTCAGTGCGGATTGGATGACAGGCACCCTAGGCACCCAGGATCGGCTTTAGTTTCACGTGTATCTCTTAAGCCGGCAGAGAAAACCCACCTGATATGCGCTCCACACAATTGAATAGAGACGCCGTTGATTTTCTATGGGAATTGCAGAAATGACTTCTAAGCCTCAAAATAATGACTTTTTTTCCTAAGGTGGTAGGAATGAAACTCAGTGCGGGCTGGATGGGGTCCCCCCTGGGCACCGCAGACCTAAGCTTGTTTAACTCCTACCTCTTAAAGGGACCGAGAAAAAATGACCTTTTCTGCACTCCAATGTAAGTCAATGGGGCGATTTTTTGGCTATGTGCTAGAAATGAAATTCAGTGCGGATTGGATGACAGGCACCCTAGGCACCCAGGATCGGCTTTAGTTTCACGTGTATCTCTTAAGCCGGCAGAGAAAACCCACCTGATATGCGCTCCACACAATTGAATAGAGACGCCGTTGATTTTCTATGGGAATTGCAGAAATGACTTCTAAGCCTCAAAATAATGACTTTTTTTCCTAAGGTGGTAGGAATGAAACTCAGTGCGGGCTGGATGGGGTCCCCCCTGGGCACCGCAGACCTAAGCTTGTTTAACTCCTACCTCTTAAAGGGACCGAGAAAAAATGACCTTTTCTGCACTCCAATGTAAGTCAATGGGGCGATTTTTTGGCTATGTGCTAGAAATGAAATTCAGTGCGGATTGGATGACAGGCACCCTAGGCACCCAGGATCGGCTTTAGTTTCACGTGTATCTCTTAAGCCGGCAGAGAAAACCCACCTGATATGCGCTCCACACAATTGAATAGAGACGCCGTTGATTTTCTATGGGAATTGCAGAAATGACTTCTAAGCCTCAAAATAATGACTTTTTTTCCTAAGGTGGTAGGAATGAAACTCAGTGCGGGCTGGATGGGGTCCCCCCTGGGCACCGCAGACCTAAGCTTGTTTAACTCCTACCTCTTAAAGGGACCGAGAAAAAATGACCTTTTCTGCACTCCAATGTAAGTCAATGGGGCGATTTTTTGGCTATGTGCTAGAAATGAAATTCAGTGCGGATTGGATGACAGGCACCCTAGGCACCCAGGATCGGCTTTAGTTTCACGTGTATCTCTTAAGCCGGCAGAGAAAACCCACCTGATATGCGCTCCACACAATTGAATAGAGACGCCGTTGATTTTCTATGGGAATTGCAGAAATGACTTCTAAGCCTCAAAATAATGACTTTTTTTCCTAAGGTGGTAGGAATGAAACTCAGTGCGGGCTGGATGGGGTCCCCCCTGGGCACCGCAGACCTAAGCTTGTTTAACTCCTACCTCTTAAAGGGACCGAGAAAAAATGACCTTTTCTGCACTCCAATGTAAGTCAATGGGGCGATTTTTTGGCTATGTGCTAGAAATGAAATTCAGTGCGGATTGGATGACAGGCACCCTAGGCACCCAGGATCGGCTTTAGTTTCACGTGTATCTCTTAAGCCGGCAGAGAAAACCCACCTGATATGCGCTCCACACAATTGAATAGAGACGCCGTTGATTTTCTATGGGAATTGCAGAAATGACTTCTAAGCCTCAAAATAATGACTTTTTTTCCTAAGGTGGTAGGAATGAAACTCAGTGCGGGCTGGATGGGGTCCCCCCTGGGCACCGCAGACCTAAGCTTGTTTAACTCCTACCTCTTAAAGGGACCGAGAAAAAATGACCTTTTCTGCACTCCAATGTAAGTCAATGGGGCGATTTTTTGGCTATGTGCTAGAAATGAAATTCAGTGCGGATTGGATGACAGGCACCCTAGGCACCCAGGATCGGCTTTAGTTTCACGTGTATCTCTTAAGCCGGCAGAGAAAACCCACCTGATATGCGCTCCACACAATTGAATAGAGACGCCGTTGATTTTCTATGGGAATTGCAGAAATGACTTCTAAGCCTCAAAATAATGACTTTTTTTCCTAAGGTGGTAGGAATGAAACTCAGTGCGGGCTGGATGGGGTCCCCCCTGGGCACCGCAGACCTAAGCTTGTTTAACTCCTACCTCTTAAAGGGACCGAGAAAAAATGACCTTTTCTGCACTCCAATGTAAGTCAATGGGGCGATTTTTTGGCTATGTGCTAGAAATGAAATGCAGTGCGGATTGGATGACAGGCACCCTAGGCACCCAGGATCGGCTTTAGTTTCACGTGTATCTCTTAAGCCGGCAGAGAAAACCCACCTGATATGCGCTCCACACAATTGAATAGAGACGCCGTTGATTTTCTATGGGAATTGCAGAAATGACTTCTAAGCCTCAAAATAATGACTTTTTTTCCTAAGGTGGTAGGAATGAAACTCAGTGCGGGCTGGATGGGGTCCCCCCTGGGCACCGCAGACCTAAGCATGTTTAACTCCTACCTCTTAAAGGGACCGAGAAAAAATGACCTTTTCTGCACTCCAATGTAAGTCAATGGGGCGATTTTTTGGCTATGTGCTAGAAATGAAATTCAGTGCGGATTGGATGACAGGCACCCTAGGCACCCAGGATCGGCTTTAGTTTCACGTGTATCTCTTAAGCCGGCAGAGAAAACCCACCTGATATGCGCTCCACACAATTGAATAGAGACGCCGTTGATTTTCTATGGGAATTGCAGAAATGACTTCTAAGCCTCAAAATAATGACTTTTTTTCCTAAGGTGGTAGGAATGAAAATCAGTGCGGGCTGGATGGGGTCCCCCCTGGGCACCGCAGACCTAAGCTTGTTTAACTCCTACCTCTTAAAGGGACCGAGAAAAAATGACCTTTTCTGCACTCCAATGTAAGTCAATGGGGCGATTTTTTGGCTATGTGCTAGAAATGAAATTCAGTGCGGATTGGATGACAGGCACCCTAGGCACCCAGGATCGGCTTTAGTTTCACGTGTATCTCTTAAGCCGGCAGAGAAAACCCACCTGATATGCGCTCCACACAATTGAATAGAGACGCCGTTGATTTTCTATGGGAATTGCAGAAATGACTTCTAAGCCTCAAAATAATGACTTTTTTTCCTAAGGTGGTAGGAATGAAACTCAGTGCGGGCTGGATGGGGTCCCCCCTGGGCACCGCAGACCTAAGCTTGTTTAACTCCTACCTCTTAAAGGGACCGAGAAAAAATGACCTTTTCTGCACTCCAATGTAAGTCAATGGGGCGATTTTTTGGCTATGTGCTAGAAATGAAATTCAGTGCGGATTGGATGACAGGCACCCTAGGCACCCAGGATCGGCTTTAGTTTCACGTGTATCTCTTAAGCCGGCAGAGAAAACCCACCTGATATGCGCTCCACACAATTGAATAGAGACGCCGTTGATTTTCTATGGGAATTGCAGAAATGACTTCTAAGCCTCAAAATAATGACTTTTTTTCCTAAGGTGGTAGGAATGAAACTCAGTGCGGGCTGGATGGGGTCCCCCCTGGGCACCGCAGACCTAAGCTTGTTTAACTCCTACCTCTTAAAGGGACCGAGAAAAAATGACCTTTTCTGCACTCCAATGTAAGTCAATGGGGCGATTTTTTGGCTATGTGCTAGAAATGAAATTCAGTGCGGATTGGATGACAGGCACCCTAGGCACCCAGGATCGGCTTTAGTTTCACGTGTATCTCTTAAGCCGGCAGAGAAAACCCACCTGATATGCGCTCCACACAATTGAATAGAGACGCCGTTGATTTTCTATGGGAATTGCAGAAATGACTTCTAAGCCTCAAAATAATGACTTTTTTTCCTAAGGTGGTAGGAATGAAACTCAGTGCGGGCTGGATGGGGTCCCCCCTGGGCACCGCAGACCTAAGCTTGTTTAACTCCTACCTCTTAAAGGGACCGAGAAAAAATGACCTTTTCTGCACTCCAATGTAAGTCAATGGGGCGATTTTTTGGCTATGTGCTAGAAATGAAATTCAGTGCGGATTGGATGACAGGCACCCTAGGCACCCAGGATCGGCTTTAGTTTCACGTGTATCTCTTAAGCCGGCAGAGAAAACCCACCTGATATGCGCTCCACACAATTGAATAGAGACGCCGTTGATTTTCTATGGGAATTGCAGAAATGACTTCTAAGCCTCAAAATAATGACTTTTTTTCCTAAGGTGGTAGGAATGAAACTCAGTGCGGGCTGGATGGGGTCCCCCCTGGGCACCGCAGACCTAAGCTTGTTTAACTCCTACCTCTTAAAGGGACCGAGAAAAAATGACCTTTTCTGCACTCCAATGTAAGTCAATGGGGCGATTTTTTGGCTATGTGCTAGAAATGAAATTCAGTGCGGATTGGATGACAGGCACCCTAGGCACCCAGGATCGGCTTTAGTTTCACGTGTATCTCTTAAGCCGGCAGAGAAAACCCACCTGATATGCGCTCCACACAATTGAATAGAGACGCCGTAGGAATTTTGATACTGACCTAACTCAAAATAATGACTTTTCTTGAAGTGGTAGGAATGAAACCAGTGGGTTGGATGGGGTCCCCCTGCAAGGCAGAAGAGCTTGCTTAGCAGTATCCTCTTAAAGGGACCAGAAAAAAGACCTTTTCAACCACTCCAATGTAAGTTCGTATGGGGTATATTTAATAGGGAGGGTGTGTTGTGCCGCCTACGGACTTCAAGAACAGGAATTTCCCGTTAGGTAAGTATCAAAATTCCTACGTTCTTGCAGTCCTAAGGCGGCACACCATGGGACCTACACAGCAGTGTAAAGCACACACGGGTGGGAATTAATCCAATACTTAGACACTTAGTACTTTTCTGCTTAAGGCTGCTTTTTTAGGGATAAAAATCCCGTAGAAGGAGGTAAAAAAGGTCAAGCTTTTCTTAAACATGAAGCAGCTCTCAGCCCTCTTGAAGAACGATCTTGAAATCCAGGCCAGTCAACTGACATGGCCCTGCTGAATAAGCTGTAGTCCCATCTAGAGCTTGAGGAATAAGAAGTGAACAAGCCATAAGCACTATTTTTATATTTCTTGAGGCTGTGAAGTTCTCCTTTTCCCGCAGAAAGAAATAACCAGGTTTCCCAGAAGTAGCACTTCTATCATCCAGGGGATTGATTGAAGCATCTGAAGAAGCGTCTGAAGGAGGAAAGATAATCCTTGAACCATGGCTAATTGTTAATTTAAGCCAACTTGGAGGAGAAAAGATTGGAAGCCAACCATCTTCTGAAACAGAACGGGCTAAAGACACACAGAGACCTTTGGAGATTTTCCAATTGTCTGCTGTAGTCCAAAGCAATCTATCGTGTTAAGCTAAAAGCTCCAAAGCCCTCCCATATTCTCAGCCGGAAAGATCCCGGCGAGATATGGGGCTGAACCAAAACCATCCTAGGAGGGGCGTTCCAGGCTGAGGCGAGTGCTTCGTCCAAACTAAAGATATTTTGGACTTGAAAACCAGATGTCTGGTATGTTACTTCCCTTCTTCGTACAAATAAACAGCAGAGTTATAAGCTGGAACTGAAACCATATATCCCTGGTAAAATGATTTAACAAAATAGTCAGGTATCAAGGGTCCCCTTGACCGCCTGTACGGGTCCGGAGAACACGCCCTGTGAATATAGATAGCTTAAAAAAATGGAAAGGAGTGTATGAATAACACACATGAGCATACTGTACAACAGACGGCATACTATAAGGGTAGAACGGAACCTCCGAGCCGGTTTGTCAGAAATGACAAGTTTCTGTATAGCTAAGAGTTGTTCCTTGGATACTAGAATCTATTGGAGAGGCTGTACACAAGGTAGGCAAAAAAAGAGAAACCAGATAGTTACTCACTTATTAGGAGGACGCTGTCCAACATCAGGGATTATGTCATTCTAGGCAGCCGGACCACACCAAAGGGAAGGGAAAGAGCTGCACTCTCGGTTCCCGGATTCTCTCCTCTTCCTCAGCGGTAGTCGGATTCAGAGAGGAGAACTTCAAAAGCCAGGGAACCCCCGGCTGAATACATACCAAAGTATCAGGACACACTGTTCCCGCAATATCCATAGAATGGTGCTCTTGGAAAAAGAGCCATTGATAGGGCTGGTGTAATCTGTGATTCCTCCTGCTACGTTCTGGCAGGAGAATAAATCTGAAAACAACAACTCCTAGAAAAACAGCCAGCATAAAAAAACAATATACATAGTCTCCTTAGAATGTCGGTATTAACAATACTAGGAGGCTTCCCTGTAAAGCCGTGGAGAAGGAGAATCGCCTAAAAAAAGGTTCTCCCCGCTAGCTAGGAGTAGATTGCCGCAGGGAAAGACATTGAGACAATTCTTCCTAGCCGCATAAAGAAAAACACACCGAACAGGTTAGATGACAAAAAGTAATACATCCCAGATCCCATAAACGGGGATAATGTGGAAAACACATACAGTAAACATTTATCATGACTAATGGTCAATGATATGAGCTAGGCTTGCATCGCAAGGTATCCCATCGAGGCTGTGATGATCCTAAACAGGGTAGACAGTCATTTATGTGTGTAATGCAACCCAAGTCTTGAATTGTGGGGCTACCATCACAGACAGGGATTAGTATCCTACTTACGAGACTCCTAGAGTGTAGCTCACTAAGCTCAGGTAACAAAATTTTTTTTTTTTTTTTTTCAGCAGGCAAGCAGATAATTTAAAGTCTCATAACAAGAGACTAATGTGCCGGAAATATTACTTACATTATTGAGAGAGTGGCGATGTAGCGACCAGCAGGATAACGAGCAGCCGCCTTCTGGATATACTGTTTCCGGATCAGCCATATCCACTATAGGGCAGAGTATGCTAAGCAAAAACTGGACGTGAGGTGGCGGCGGTAACAGAGGAGAACTGGTACTGATAATTCCAGTAGCAGGATGTCAGTAAGTCGTGCGGTTTCACAGTTCAGTCCGGGGTCCACCGTTTAGTCAGACTAGCGATACACAGCCCCAACATCCCCTAGGGTCCCTCTTCCAAAGTCTCAGCTGTAGTAGTGACACACAGCCAAATCCTTTATCGGATTTCCTCTCAGTCCTAATAAAGAAACATCCTGCAAAAAAGGATGAAAGACAGAGGGGATAATGAGGTACTTACCATAGAGCTAAGTATATAGATCATCACTGATAGCTTGAAGCCATTATAGGGCGAGCAAGGCCCACTGTTCACTTTGTACGCACAGCAAAGTTGTGCTTCTGGAAGCCAGTTCCTCGTGCTTTTCAAATGGCGGGAACTCTCCCGTGGAACAGGTATTGACTTCCTGGCGCACTCCCCCCTAAAAAAGAGCTTTTTTACCCTTCTCCCTGAAAAAACGGGTGCAGGTAACGAGAAAGTACACACAGAAAACACATTTTCCAGTACTTAGCTTTAGAGGCATAATGGCCGCCGCTCCCGACTTCCGAGACTCGGCTCCTCGTGTCTCCGTCAGCGGGGAAAATTTCAGCATGGCAGAGAACACCTCCTTGTGCGTTAATCTGCAGGTGGACTGTGATGGTGCTCAGACACCAGCTGCACGTGCATTTAGTCGTCCGCTGAAAGTCAGAGTGGCTAATTTTTGCGCCAGAAGTTTAAACTCTGCATCCAATAAAGAGGATTGTAGCATGGAGGTATCAGACCTGCCCCCAGTAGACTAGTTGCATACACAAGTAATGTGTGATAGTGACGGGAATAAAAACACCGTCATCCAAGAGCATGATAGGTAAACAATAACATGTCCCTGTGTGATCTGGATGCATGCAGGTCTGAATCCGTTCATCGAGTAGGGGACGGCAAAGACAGGGAAACAAATCCTGCGTCATCTGAATGCAAGCAGGTCTGACAACCGATCGTCCAAAGGAGGATGGTGCAGATCAGGATAAATAAGAGTTGGGAGAACCATAGATTATAGTTCTGATTGCTATCCTGATGTCTTTCAGGGCGAGACCGAGACTGTAAACTGCAGAGTGGTCACCAAGTCTGTCACGCGTTGTGTCCACAACACTGTTCAAGCAAATCCATCAGTTCAGGCAATCTCCGCAGAATGATCCTCATGGAAGAAACTGATGATAGGGCTGTCAAAATCTGTGACTCCTCCTGCTGATGTATCCTTTGGCAGGAGAGTTCATCTGAAACAGAAAATAGAAACAGAAACAGCCAGAGCAACAGAAAGGGATATATATGCGAGTACGATAAAGGGCACAAAATGTTAAACAACCCAGTGAACAAACCCCCAGAACTACCGCAGAAGGGGAAAGGCATATGACTTGACTACTCCACTCATAAGGCGCAGGAATACAGAACCCTCCATCTGCTATAGGTAGATGGGAGGAAAGCAGAAACATAACACAGGGGGAAAAACTCTCTATACGAACACAAAAATAGAGTATAATAGTATCAGTATAATAAATCAGTACAATGGTGGAAATTCCCGAGTTGCAGAAAAAATTCCAATGCCGGATATGGATGACAGCAAAATAGCAGATTAGAACAGGATCTCCCAATATATAACAGCTAGGGGATTCCCCTCAGAGTTAAGGAGAGAGAGAGAGCAGACAAAATGCTCCAAACTCAATACAAAGTATAAACCACGCCCTAGGGGCGTGGCTGCTGGGGAAGGATGAATGACATAGAGACTACTCTCCCAGCAGAGCTCAGTGATACACAGAGATCTCCCAATGAAAAGTTAGCATGATGGGAGTGAGAGAAGTAAACAAGCTCATCATCAAACACAGTACAGAATCATATATATACCGCTGTAACCCTTGCTAACTCTGATCAACTGATAAGGAGGGGAAAACAGAAATAATAAATAAAAACCCTCAGGTAATTTCCCCATAAGCTACCAGCAAAAAGGGCGCGCACATACCGCCTGCTGTCAGCACCTACTCTTTAGCTGAAAAAAGAAGGCACAGAGACCGGGATGCCGATGCAAGCCCGTAATTTGGCACCAACTACCTAAATGAGGAGGCCGGTAATTACCGTTGCATGATGTGTGACAGACGGAAACATACACACCTCTATTTCAGCATGACAGGCGATAGGAATGTATTCAGTGTGGCAGGAAGCTCCCAGCACGCTGGAACGCAGGTGGACCGACGCCGGCACCTCGTGCATAGAGTGGCGGGGGAATTCAGCACGGGCGTTTTTGGCGCCAAAATTCAAGATTACCAACCTGCCCCCATATTGGCAATGCCAGAAATGAACCATAAACAGCTAAGTGAATAATAAACGGGAAAACACCACCATCAGATAACCTGATAGGTGTTATACACTCACCATGTCCCGCGGCATGTAGGTCCTCCCAGAGGACGTAGTAGGTAGACAGGAGCCATGCATCAAATGAATATGGTGGTCCGTTTATTTCCTCCGCATATCAGGTCACCTGCATGTCAGGTCATCACCGGGAGGATTTTGTCCCGCGGCATGTAGGTCCTGTCCCATTCATCCCCAGAGGACGGAGTAGGTAGACAGGAAACCATGCTCAAATGAATGTAAGGTGGTCCGCACATTAGGTCCTCCGCATATCGGGTCATCTGCATGTCAGGTCATCACCGGGAGGACTTGTCCCGCGGCATGTAGGTCTGTCCCATTCATCCCCAGAGGACGGAGTTGTAGACAGGAACCATGCACCAAATGAATGTATGGTGGTCCGCACATTAGGTCCTCCGCATATCAGGTCATCTGCAGGTCAGGTCATCTCCGGGAGGATGTGCGGACAGGGATCGAAAAAGAGATGGAGAACCATATATTATAGTCCTGAGTCCAACTCTAGATCCCATCCAGGGCATGACAGATCAAGGCAGACTGCAACACTGTAGCCTGGTCTCCAAGTCTGAAACATGCTTGTGCCAGCAAACACTGCTCAGGCAATCTGAAAAAAACACAAAGAAAAAGTGTAAATTAAGTGCAAAAACACATAATTGTTCTTCTACTTGCAGAAGGAAAAAAAACTCTGTGTTGGTTGGTTGATCAGGCCTCCTATACCATGTGTCCTTTTTTGATTGGATACTGCTGAGCATGTCTCTTCTGCCTTGCACTCGGGATCCTAGACTTAACCCATGATATGCCACTTACACTGAAAGGACGTTGATTTTCTATGGGAATTGCAGAAATGACTTCTAAGCCTCAAAATAATGACTTTTTTTCCTAAGGTGGTAGGAATGAAACTCAGTGCGGGCTGGATGGGGTCCCCCCTGGGCACCGCAGACCTAAGCTTGTTTAACTCCTACCTCTTAAAGGGACCGAGAAAAAATGACCTTTTCTGCACTCCAATGTAAGTCAATGGGGCGATTTTTTGGCTATGTGCTAGAAATGAAATTCAGTGCGGATTGGATGACAGGCACCCTAGGCACCCAGGATCGGCTTTAGTTTCACGTGTATCTCTTAAGCCGGCAGAGAAAACCCACCTGATATGCGCTCCACACAATTGAATAGAGACGCCGTTGATTTTCTATGGGAATTGCAGAAATGACTTCTAAGCCTCAAAATAATGACTTTTTTTCCTAAGGTGGTAGGAATGAAACTCAGTGCGGGCTGGATGGGGTCCCCCCTGGGCACCGCAGACCTAAGCTTGTTTAACTCCTACCTCTTAAAGGGACCGAGAAAAAATGACCTTTTCTGCACTCCAATGTAAGTCAATGGGGCGATTTTTTGGCTATGTGCTAGAAATGAAATTCAGTGCGGATTGGATGACAGGCACCCTAGGCACCCAGGATCGGCTTTAGTTTCACGTGTATCTCTTAAGCCGGCAGAGAAAACCCACCTGATATGCGCTCCACACAATTGAATAGAGACGCCGTTGATTTTCTATGGGAATTGCAGAAATGACTTCTAAGCCTCAAAATAATGACTTTTTTTCCTAAGGTGGTAGGAATGAAACTCAGTGCGGGCTGGATGGGGTCCCCCCTGGGCACCGCAGACCTAAGCTTGTTTAACTCCTACCTCTTAAAGGGACCGAGAAAAAATGACCTTTTCTGCACTCCAATGTAAGTCAATGGGGCGATTTTTTGGCTATGTGCTAGAAATGAAATTCAGTGCGGATTGGATGACAGGCACCCTAGGCACCCAGGATCGGCTTTAGTTTCACGTGTATCTCTTAAGCCGGCAGAGAAAACCCACCTGATATGCGCTCCACACAATTGAATAGAGACGCCGTTGATTTTCTATGGGAATTGCAGAAATGACTTCTAAGCCTCAAAATAATGACTTTTTTTCCTAAGGTGGTAGGAATGAAACTCAGTGCGGGCTGGATGGGGTCCCCCCTGGGCACCGCAGACCTAAGCTTGTTTAACTCCTACCTCTTAAAGGGACCGAGAAAAAATGACCTTTTCTGCACTCCAATGTAAGTCAATGGGGCGATTTTTTGGCTATGTGCTAGAAATGAAATTCAGTGCGGATTGGATGACAGGCACCCTAGGCACCCAGGATCGGCTTTAGTTTCACGTGTATCTCTTAAGCCGGCAGAGAAAACCCACCTGATATGCGCTCCACACAATTGAATAGAGACGCCGTTGATTTTCTATGGGAATTGCAGAAATGACTTCTAAGCCTCAAAATAATGACTTTTTTTCCTAAGGTGGTAGGAATGAAACTCAGTGCGGGCTGGATGGGGTCCCCCCTGGGCACCGCAGACCTAAGCTTGTTTAACTCCTACCTCTTAAAGGGACCGAGAAAAAATGACCTTTTCTGCACTCCAATGTAAGTCAATGGGGCGATTTTTTGGCTATGTGCTAGAAATGAAATTCAGTGCGGATTGGATGACAGGCACCCTAGGCACCCAGGATCGGCTTTAGTTTCACGTGTATCTCTTAAGCCGGCAGAGAAAACCCACCTGATATGCGCTCCACACAATTGAATAGAGACGCCGTTGATTTTCTATGGGAATTGCAGAAATGACTTCTAAGCCTCAAAATAATGACTTTTTTTCCTAAGGTGGTAGGAATGAAACTCAGTGCGGGCTGGATGGGGTCCCCCCTGGGCACCGCAGACCTAAGCTTGTTTAACTCCTACCTCTTAAAGGGACCGAGAAAAAATGACCTTTTCTGCACTCCAATGTAAGTCAATGGGGCGATTTTTTGGCTATGTGCTAGAAATGAAATTCAGTGCGGATTGGATGACAGGCACCCTAGGCACCCAGGATCGGCTTTAGTTTCACGTGTATCTCTTAAGCCGGCAGAGAAAACCCACCTGATATGCGCTCCACACAATTGAATAGAGACGCCGTTGATTTTCTATGGGAATTGCAGAAATGACTTCTAAGCCTCAAAATAATGACTTTTTTTCCTAAGGTGGTAGGAATGAAACTCAGTGCGGGCTGGATGGGGTCCCCCCTGGGCACCGCAGACCTAAGCTTGTTTAACTCCTACCTCTTAAAGGGACCGAGAAAAAATGACCTTTTCTGCACTCCAATGTAAGTCAATGGGGCGATTTTTTGGCTATGTGCTAGAAATGAAATTCAGTGCGGATTGGATGACAGGCACCCTAGGCACCCAGGATCGGCTTTAGTTTCACGTGTATCTCTTAAGCCGGCAGAGAAAACCCACCTGATATGCGCTCCACACAATTGAATAGAGACGCCGTTGATTTTCTATGGGAATTGCAGAAATGACTTCTAAGCCTCAAAATAATGACTTTTTTTCCTAAGGTGGTAGGAATGAAACTCAGTGCGGGCTGGATGGGGTCCCCCCTGGGCACCGCAGACCTAAGCTTGTTTAACTCCTACCTCTTAAAGGGACCGAGAAAAAATGACCTTTTCTGCACTCCAATGTAAGTCAATGGGGCGATTTTTTGGCTATGTGCTAGAAATGAAATTCAGTGCGGATTGGATGACAGGCACCCTAGGCACCCAGGATCGGCTTTAGTTTCACGTGTATCTCTTAAGCCGGCAGAGAAAACCCACCTGATATGCGCTCCACACAATTGAATAGAGACGCCGTTGATTTTCTATGGGAATTGCAGAAATGACTTCTAAGCCTCAAAATAATGACTTTTTTTCCTAAGGTGGTAGGAATGAAACTCAGTGCGGGCTGGATGGGGTCCCCCCTGGGCACCGCAGACCTAAGCTTGTTTAACTCCTACCTCTTAAAGGGACCGAGAAAAAATGACCTTTTCTGCACTCCAATGTAAGTCAATGGGGCGATTTTTTGGCTATGTGCTAGAAATGAAATTCAGTGCGGATTGGATGACAGGCACCCTAGGCACCCAGGATCGGCTTTAGTTTCACGTGTATCTCTTAAGCCGGCAGAGAAAACCCACCTGATATGCGCTCCACACAATTGAATAGAGACGCCGTTGATTTTCTATGGGAATTGCAGAAATGACTTCTAAGCCTCAAAATAATGACTTTTTTTCCTAAGGTGGTAGGAATGAAACTCAGTGCGGGCTGGATGGGGTCCCCCCTGGGCACCGCAGACCTAAGCTTGTTTAACTCCTACCTCTTAAAGGGACCGAGAAAAAATGACCTTTTCTGCACTCCAATGTAAGTCAATGGGGCGATTTTTTGGCTATGTGCTAGAAATGAAATTCAGTGCGGATTGGATGACAGGCACCCTAGGCACCCAGGATCGGCTTTAGTTTCACGTGTATCTCTTAAGCCGGCAGAGAAAACCCACCTGATATGCGCTCCACACAATTGAATAGAGACGCCGTTGATTTTCTATGGGAATTGCAGAAATGACTTCTAAGCCTCAAAATAATGACTTTTTTTCCTAAGGTGGTAGGAATGAAACTCAGTGCGGGCTGGATGGGGTCCCCCCTGGGCACCGCAGACCTAAGCTTGTTTAACTCCTACCTCTTAAAGGGACCGAGAAAAAATGACCTTTTCTGCACTCCAATGTAAGTCAATGGGGCGATTTTTTGGCTATGTGCTAGAAATGAAATTCAGTGCGGATTGGATGACAGGCACCCTAGGCACCCAGGATCGGCTTTAGTTTCACGTGTATCTCTTAAGCCGGCAGAGAAAACCCACCTGATATGCGCTCCACACAATTGAATAGAGACGCCGTTGATTTTCTATGGGAATTGCAGAAATGACTTCTAAGCCTCAAAATAATGACTTTTTTTCCTAAGGTGGTAGGAATGAAACTCAGTGCGGGCTGGATGGGGTCCCCCCTGGGCACCGCAGACCTAAGCTTGTTTAACTCCTACCTCTTAAAGGGACCGAGAAAAAATGACCTTTTCTGCACTCCAATGTAAGTCAATGGGGCGATTTTTTGGCTATGTGCTAGAAATGAAATTCAGTGCGGATTGGATGACAGGCACCCTAGGCACCCAGGATCGGCTTTAGTTTCACGTGTATCTCTTAAGCCGGCAGAGAAAACCCACCTGATATGCGCTCCACACAATTGAATAGAGACGCCGTTGATTTTCTATGGGAATTGCAGAAATGACTTCTAAGCCTCAAAATAATGACTTTTTTTCCTAAGGTGGTAGGAATGAAACTCAGTGCGGGCTGGATGGGGTCCCCCCTGGGCACCGCAGACCTAAGCTTGTTTAACTCCTACCTCTTAAAGGGACCGAGAAAAAATGACCTTTTCTGCACTCCAATGTAAGTCAATGGGGCGATTTTTTGGCTATGTGCTAGAAATGAAATTCAGTGCGGATTGGATGACAGGCACCCTAGGCACCCAGGATCGGCTTTAGTTTCACGTGTATCTCTTAAGCCGGCAGAGAAAACCCACCTGATATGCGCTCCACACAATTGAATAGAGACGCCGTTGATTTTCTATGGGAATTGCAGAAATGACTTCTAAGCCTCAAAATAATGACTTTTTTTCCTAAGGTGGTAGGAATGAAACTCAGTGCGGGCTGGATGGGGTCCCCCCTGGGCACCGCAGACCTAAGCTTGTTTAACTCCTACCTCTTAAAGGGACCGAGAAAAAATGACCTTTTCTGCACTCCAATGTAAGTCAATGGGGCGATTTTTTGGCTATGTGCTAGAAATGAAATTCAGTGCGGATTGGATGACAGGCACCCTAGGCACCCAGGATCGGCTTTAGTTTCACGTGTATCTCTTAAGCCGGCAGAGAAAACCCACCTGATATGCGCTCCACACAATTGAATAGAGACGCCGTTGATTTTCTATGGGAATTGCAGAAATGACTTCTAAGCCTCAAAATAATGACTTTTTTTCCTAAGGTGGTAGGAATGAAACTCAGTGCGGGCTGGATGGGGTCCCCCCTGGGCACCGCAGACCTAAGCTTGTTTAACTCCTACCTCTTAAAGGGACCGAGAAAAAATGACCTTTTCTGCACTCCAATGTAAGTCAATGGGGCGATTTTTTGGCTATGTGCTAGAAATGAAATTCAGTGCGGATTGGATGACAGGCACCCTAGGCACCCAGGATCGGCT
The DNA here is from genome assembly GCF_027789765.1 of Dendropsophus ebraccatus. NCBI lineage: Eukaryota > Metazoa > Chordata > Amphibia > Anura > Hylidae > Dendropsophus > Dendropsophus ebraccatus. The sequence goes on along the minus strand of NW_027209945.1, from coordinate 62,941 downwards.
TTAGTTTCACGTGTATCTCTTAAGCCGGCAGAGAAAACCCACCTGATATGCGCTCCACACAATTGAATAGAGACGCCGTTGATTTTCTATGGGAATTGCAGAAATGACTTCTAAGCCTCAAAATAATGACTTTTTTTCCTAAGGTGGTAGGAATGAAACTCAGTGCGGGCTGGATGGGGTCCCCCCTGGGCACCGCAGACCTAAGCTTGTTTAACTCCTACCTCTTAAAGGGACCGAGAAAAAATGACCTTTTCTGCACTCCAATGTAAGTCAATGGGGCGATTTTTTGGCTATGTGCTAGAAATGAAATTCAGTGCGGATTGGATGACAGGCACCCTAGGCACCCAGGATCGGCTTTAGTTTCACGTGTATCTCTTAAGCCGGCAGAGAAAACCCACCTGATATGCGCTCCACACAATTGAATAGAGACGCCGTTGATTTTCTATGGGAATTGCAGAAATGACTTCTAAGCCTCAAAATAATGACTTTTTTTCCTAAGGTGGTAGGAATGAAACTCAGTGCGGGCTGGATGGGGTCCCCCCTGGGCACCGCAGACCTAAGCTTGTTTAACTCCTACCTCTTAAAGGGACCGAGAAAAAATGACCTTTTCTGCACTCCAATGTAAGTCAATGGGGCGATTTTTTGGCTATGTGCTAGAAATGAAATTCAGTGCGGATTGGATGACAGGCACCCTAGGCACCCAGGATCGGCTTTAGTTTCACGTGTATCTCTTAAGCCGGCAGAGAAAACCCACCTGATATGCGCTCCACACAATTGAATAGAGACGCCGTTGATTTTCTATGGGAATTGCAGAAATGACTTCTAAGCCTCAAAATAATGACTTTTTTTCCTAAGGTGGTAGGAATGAAACTCAGTGCGGGCTGGATGGGGTCCCCCCTGGGCACCGCAGACCTAAGCTTGTTTAACTCCTACCTCTTAAAGGGACCGAGAAAAAATGACCTTTTCTGCACTCCAATGTAAGTCAATGGGGCGATTTTTTGGCTATGTGCTAGAAATGAAATTCAGTGCGGATTGGATGACAGGCACCCTAGGCACCCAGGATCGGCTTTAGTTTCACGTGTATCTCTTAAGCCGGCAGAGAAAACCCACCTGATATGCGCTCCACACAATTGAATAGAGACGCCGTTGATTTTCTATGGGAATTGCAGAAATGACTTCTAAGCCTCAAAATAATGACTTTTTTTCCTAAGGTGGTAGGAATGAAACTCAGTGCGGGCTGGATGGGGTCCCCCCTGGGCACCGCAGACCTAAGCTTGTTTAACTCCTACCTCTTAAAGGGACCGAGAAAAAATGACCTTTTCTGCACTCCAATGTAAGTCAATGGGGCGATTTTTTGGCTATGTGCTAGAAATGAAATTCAGTGCGGATTGGATGACAGGCACCCTAGGCACCCAGGATCGGCTTTAGTTTCACGTGTATCTCTTAAGCCGGCAGAGAAAACCCACCTGATATGCGCTCCACACAATTGAATAGAGACGCCGTTGATTTTCTATGGGAATTGCAGAAATGACTTCTAAGCCTCAAAATAATGACTTTTTTTCCTAAGGTGGTAGGAATGAAACTCAGTGCGGGCTGGATGGGGTCCCCCCTGGGCACCGCAGACCTAAGCTTGTTTAACTCCTACCTCTTAAAGGGACCGAGAAAAAATGACCTTTTCTGCACTCCAATGTAAGTCAATGGGGCGATTTTTTGGCTATGTGCTAGAAATGAAATTCAGTGCGGATTGGATGACAGGCACCCTAGGCACCCAGGATCGGCTTTAGTTTCACGTGTATCTCTTAAGCCGGCAGAGAAAACCCACCTGATATGCGCTCCACACAATTGAATAGAGACGCCGTTGATTTTCTATGGGAATTGCAGAAATGACTTCTAAGCCTCAAAATAATGACTTTTTTTCCTAAGGTGGTAGGAATGAAACTCAGTGCGGGCTGGATGGGGTCCCCCCTGGGCACCGCAGACCTAAGCTTGTTTAACTCCTACCTCTTAAAGGGACCGAGAAAAAATGACCTTTTCTGCACTCCAATGTAAGTCAATGGGGCGATTTTTTGGCTATGTGCTAGAAATGAAATTCAGTGCGGATTGGATGACAGGCACCCTAGGCACCCAGGATCGGCTTTAGTTTCACGTGTATCTCTTAAGCCGGCAGAGAAAACCCACCTGATATGCGCTCCACACAATTGAATAGAGACGCCGTTGATTTTCTATGGGAATTGCAGAAATGACTTCTAAGCCTCAAAATAATGACTTTTTTTCCTAAGGTGGTAGGAATGAAACTCAGTGCGGGCTGGATGGGGTCCCCCCTGGGCACCGCAGACCTAAGCTTGTTTAACTCCTACCTCTTAAAGGGACCGAGAAAAAATGACCTTTTCTGCACTCCAATGTAAGTCAATGGGGCGATTTTTTGGCTATGTGCTAGAAATGAAATTCAGTGCGGATTGGATGACAGGCACCCTAGGCACCCAGGATCGGCTTTAGTTTCACGTGTATCTCTTAAGCCGGCAGAGAAAACCCACCTGATATGCGCTCCACACAATTGAATAGAGACGCCGTTGATTTTCTATGGGAATTGCAGAAATGACTTCTAAGCCTCAAAATAATGACTTTTTTTCCTAAGGTGGTAGGAATGAAACTCAGTGCGGGCTGGATGGGGTCCCCCCTGGGCACCGCAGACCTAAGCTTGTTTAACTCCTACCTCTTAAAGGGACCGAGAAAAAATGACCTTTTCTGCACTCCAATGTAAGTCAATGGGGCGATTTTTTGGCTATGTGCTAGAAATGAAATTCAGTGCGGATTGGATGACAGGCACCCTAGGCACCCAGGATCGGCTTTAGTTTCACGTGTATCTCTTAAGCCGGCAGAGAAAACCCACCTGATATGCGCTCCACACAATTGAATAGAGACGCCGTTGATTTTCTATGGGAATTGCAGAAATGACTTCTAAGCCTCAAAATAATGACTTTTTTTCCTAAGGTGGTAGGAATGAAACTCAGTGCGGGCTGGATGGGGTCCCCCCTGGGCACCGCAGACCTAAGCTTGTTTAACTCCTACCTCTTAAAGGGACCGAGAAAAAATGACCTTTTCTGCACTCCAATGTAAGTCAATGGGGCGATTTTTTGGCTATGTGCTAGAAATGAAATTCAGTGCGGATTGGATGACAGGCACCCTAGGCACCCAGGATCGGCTTTAGTTTCACGTGTATCTCTTAAGCCGGCAGAGAAAACCCACCTGATATGCGCTCCACACAATTGAATAGAGACGCCGTTGATTTTCTATGGGAATTGCAGAAATGACTTCTAAGCCTCAAAATAATGACTTTTTTTCCTAAGGTGGTAGGAATGAAACTCAGTGCGGGCTGGATGGGGTCCCCCCTGGGCACCGCAGACCTAAGCTTGTTTAACTCCTACCTCTTAAAGGGACCGAGAAAAAATGACCTTTTCTGCACTCCAATGTAAGTCAATGGGGCGATTTTTTGGCTATGTGCTAGAAATGAAATTCAGTGCGGATTGGATGACAGGCACCCTAGGCACCCAGGATCGGCTTTAGTTTCACGTGTATCTCTTAAGCCGGCAGAGAAAACCCACCTGATATGCGCTCCACACAATTGAATAGAGACGCCGTTGATTTTCTATGGGAATTGCAGAAATGACTTCTAAGCCTCAAAATAATGACTTTTTTTCCTAAGGTGGTAGGAATGAAACTCAGTGCGGGCTGGATGGGGTCCCCCCTGGGCACCGCAGACCTAAGCTTGTTTAACTCCTACCTCTTAAAGGGACCGAGAAAAAATGACCTTTTCTGCACTCCAATGTAAGTCAATGGGGCGATTTTTTGGCTATGTGCTAGAAATGAAATTCAGTGCGGATTGGATGACAGGCACCCTAGGCACCCAGGATCGGCTTTAGTTTCACGTGTATCTCTTAAGCCGGCAGAGAAAACCCACCTGATATGCGCTCCACACAATTGAATAGAGACGCCGTTGATTTTCTATGGGAATTGCAGAAATGACTTCTAAGCCTCAAAATAATGACTTTTTTTCCTAAGGTGGTAGGAATGAAACTCAGTGCGGGCTGGATGGGGTCCCCCCTGGGCACCGCAGACCTAAGCTTGTTTAACTCCTACCTCTTAAAGGGACCGAGAAAAAATGACCTTTTCTGCACTCCAATGTAAGTCAATGGGGCGATTTTTTGGCTATGTGCTAGAAATGAAATTCAGTGCGGATTGGATGACAGGCACCCTAGGCACCCAGGATCGGCTTTAGTTTCACGTGTATCTCTTAAGCCGGCAGAGAAAACCCACCTGATATGCGCTCCACACAATTGAATAGAGACGCCGTTGATTTTCTATGGGAATTGCAGAAATGACTTCTAAGCCTCAAAATAATGACTTTTTTTCCTAAGGTGGTAGGAATGAAACTCAGTGCGGGCTGGATGGGGTCCCCCCTGGGCACCGCAGACCTAAGCTTGTTTAACTCCTACCTCTTAAAGGGACCGAGAAAAAATGACCTTTTCTGCACTCCAATGTAAGTCAATGGGGCGATTTTTTGGCTATGTGCTAGAAATGAAATTCAGTGCGGATTGGATGACAGGCACCCTAGGCACCCAGGATCGGCTTTAGTTTCACGTGTATCTCTTAAGCCGGCAGAGAAAACCCACCTGATATGCGCTCCACACAATTGAATAGAGACGCCGTTGATTTTCTATGGGAATTGCAGAAATGACTTCTAAGCCTCAAAATAATGACTTTTTTTCCTAAGGTGGTAGGAATGAAACTCAGTGCGGGCTGGATGGGGTCCCCCCTGGGCACCGCAGACCTAAGCTTGTTTAACTCCTACCTCTTAAAGGGACCGAGAAAAAATGACCTTTTCTGCACTCCAATGTAAGTCAATGGGGCGATTTTTTGGCTATGTGCTAGAAATGAAATTCAGTGCGGATTGGATGACAGGCACCCTAGGCACCCAGGATCGGCTTTAGTTTCACGTGTATCTCTTAAGCCGGCAGAGAAAACCCACCTGATATGCGCTCCACACAATTGAATAGAGACGCCGTTGATTTTCTATGGGAATTGCAGAAATGACTTCTAAGCCTCAAAATAATGACTTTTTTTCCTAAGGTGGTAGGAATGAAACTCAGTGCGGGCTGGATGGGGTCCCCCCTGGGCACCGCAGACCTAAGCTTGTTTAACTCCTACCTCTTAAAGGGACCGAGAAAAAATGACCTTTTCTGCACTCCAATGTAAGTCAATGGGGCGATTTTTTGGCTATGTGCTAGAAATGAAATTCAGTGCGGATTGGATGACAGGCACCCTAGGCACCCAGGATCGGCTTTAGTTTCACGTGTATCTCTTAAGCCGGCAGAGAAAACCCACCTGATATGCGCTCCACACAATTGAATAGAGACGCCGTTGATTTTCTATGGGAATTGCAGAAATGACTTCTAAGCCTCAAAATAATGACTTTTTTTCCTAAGGTGGTAGGAATGAAACTCAGTGCGGGCTGGATGGGGTCCCCCCTGGGCACCGCAGACCTAAGCTTGTTTAACTCCTACCTCTTAAAGGGACCGAGAAAAAATGACCTTTTCTGCACTCCAATGTAAGTCAATGGGGCGATTTTTTGGCTATGTGCTAGAAATGAAATTCAGTGCGGATTGGATGACAGGCACCCTAGGCACCCAGGATCGGCTTTAGTTTCACGTGTATCTCTTAAGCCGGCAGAGAAAACCCACCTGATATGCGCTCCACACAATTGAATAGAGACGCCGTTGATTTTCTATGGGAATTGCAGAAATGACTTCTAAGCCTCAAAATAATGACTTTTTTTCCTAAGGTGGTAGGAATGAAACTCAGTGCGGGCTGGATGGGGTCCCCCCTGGGCACCGCAGACCTAAGCTTGTTTAACTCCTACCTCTTAAAGGGACCGAGAAAAAATGACCTTTTCTGCACTCCAATGTAAGTCAATGGGGCGATTTTTTGGCTATGTGCTAGAAATGAAATTCAGTGCGGATTGGATGACAGGCACCCTAGGCACCCAGGATCGGCTTTAGTTTCACGTGTATCTCTTAAGCCGGCAGAGAAAACCCACCTGATATGCGCTCCACACAATTGAATAGAGACGCCGTTGATTTTCTATGGGAATTGCAGAAATGACTTCTAAGCCTCAAAATAATGACTTTTTTTCCTAAGGTGGTAGGAATGAAACTCAGTGCGGGCTGGATGGGGTCCCCCCTGGGCACCGCAGACCTAAGCTTGTTTAACTCCTACCTCTTAAAGGGACCGAGAAAAAATGACCTTTTCTGCACTCCAATGTAAGTCAATGGGGCGATTTTTTGGCTATGTGCTAGAAATGAAATTCAGTGCGGATTGGATGACAGGCACCCTAGGCACCCAGGATCGGCTTTAGTTTCACGTGTATCTCTTAAGCCGGCAGAGAAAACCCACCTGATATGCGCTCCACACAATTGAATAGAGACGCCGTTGATTTTCTATGGGAATTGCAGAAATGACTTCTAAGCCTCAAAATAATGACTTTTTTTCCTAAGGTGGTAGGAATGAAACTCAGTGCGGGCTGGATGGGGTCCCCCCTGGGCACCGCAGACCTAAGCTTGTTTAACTCCTACCTCTTAAAGGGACCGAGAAAAAATGACCTTTTCTGCACTCCAATGTAAGTCAATGGGGCGATTTTTTGGCTATGTGCTAGAAATGAAATTCAGTGCGGATTGGATGACAGGCACCCTAGGCACCCAGGATCGGCTTTAGTTTCACGTGTATCTCTTAAGCCGGCAGAGAAAACCCACCTGATATGCGCTCCACACAATTGAATAGAGACGCCGTTGATTTTCTATGGGAATTGCAGAAATGACTTCTAAGCCTCAAAATAATGACTTTTTTTCCTAAGGTGGTAGGAATGAAACTCAGTGCGGGCTGGATGGGGTCCCCCCTGGGCACCGCAGACCTAAGCTTGTTTAACTCCTACCTCTTAAAGGGACCGAGAAAAAATGACCTTTTCTGCACTCCAATGTAAGTCAATGGGGCGATTTTTTGGCTATGTGCTAGAAATGAAATTCAGTGCGGATTGGATGACAGGCACCCTAGGCACCCAGGATCGGCTTTAGTTTCACGTGTATCTCTTAAGCCGGCAGAGAAAACCCACCTGATATGCGCTCCACACAATTGAATAGAGACGCCGTTGATTTTCTATGGGAATTGCAGAAATGACTTCTAAGCCTCAAAATAATGACTTTTTTTCCTAAGGTGGTAGGAATGAAACTCAGTGCGGGCTGGATGGGGTCCCCCCTGGGCACCGCAGACCTAAGCTTGTTTAACTCCTACCTCTTAAAGGGACCGAGAAAAAATGACCTTTTCTGCACTCCAATGTAAGTCAATGGGGCGATTTTTTGGCTATGTGCTAGAAATGAAATTCAGTGCGGATTGGATGACAGGCACCCTAGGCACCCAGGATCGGCTTTAGTTTCACGTGTATCTCTTAAGCCGGCAGAGAAAATCCCACCTGATATGCGCTCCACACAATTGAATAGAGACGCCGTTGATTTTCTATGGGAATTGCAGAAATGACTTCTAAGCCTCAAAATAATGACTTTTTTTCCTAAGGTGGTAGGAATGAAACTCATGTGGGGCTGGATGGGGTCCCCCCTGGGCACCGCAGACCTAAGCTTGTTTAACTCCTACCTCTTAAAGGGACCGAGAAAAAATGACCTTTTCTGCACTCCAATGTAAGTCAATGGGGCGATTTTTTGGCTATGTGCTAGAAATGAAATTCAGTGCGGATTGGATGACAGGCACCCTAGGCACCCAGGATCGGCTTTAGTTTCACGTGTATCTCTTAAGCCGGCAGAGAAAATCCCACCTGATATGCGCTCCACACAATTGAATAGAGACGCCATTGATTTTCTATGGGAATTGCAGAAATGACTTCTAAGCCTCAAAATAATGACTTTTTTTCCTAAGGTGGTAGGAATGAAACTCAGTGTGGGCTGGATGGGGTCCCCCCTGGGCACCGCAGACCTAAGCTTGTTTAACTCCTACCTCTTAAAGGGACCGAGAAAAAATGACCTTTTCTGCACTCCAATGTAAGTCAATGGGGCGATTTTTTGGCTATGTGCTAGAAATGAAATTCAGTGCGGATTGGATGACAGGCACCCTAGGCACCCAGGATCGGCTTTAGTTTCACGTGTATCTCTTAAGCCGGCAGAGAAAATCCACCTGATATGCGCTCCACACAATTGAATAGAGACGCCAGTTGATTTTCTATGGGAATTGCAGAAATGACTTCTAAGCCTCAAAATAATGACTTTTTTTCCTAAGGTGGTAGGAATGAAACTCAGTGTGGGCTGGATGGGGTCCCCCCTGGGCACCGCAGACCTAAGCTTGTTTAACTCCTACCTCTTAAAGGGACCGAGAAAAAATGACCTTTTCTGCACTCCAATGTAAGTCAATGGGGCGATTTTTTGGCTATGTGCTAGAAATGAAATTCAGTGCGGATTGGATGACAGGCACCCTAGGCACCCAGGATCGGCTTTAGTTTCACGTGTATCTCTTAAGCCGGCAGAGAAAACCCACCTGATATGCGCTCCACACAATTGAATTAGAGACGCCGTTGATTTTCTATGGGAATTGCAGAAATGACTTCTAAGCCTCAAAATAATGACTTTTTTTCCTAAGGTGGTAGGAATGAAACTCAGTGCGGGCTGGATGGGGTCCCCCCCTGGGCAACGCAGACCTAAGCTTGTTTAACTCCTACCTCTTAAAGGGACCGAGAAAAAATGACCTTTTCTGCACTCCAATGTAAGTCAATGGGGCGATTTTTTGGCTATGTGCTAGAAATGAAATTCAGTGCGGATTGGATGACAGGCACCCTAGGCACCCAGGATCGGCTTTAGTTTCACGTGTATCTCTTAAGCCGGCAGAGAAAACCCACCTGATATGCGCTCCACACAATTGAATAGAGACGCCGTTGATTTTCTATGGGAATTGCAGAAATGACTTCTAAGCCTCAAAATAATGACTTTTTTCCTAAGGTGGTAGGAATGAAACTCAGTGCGGGCTGGATGGGGTCCCCCCTGGGCACCGCAGACCTAAGCTTGTTTAACTCCTACCTCTTAAAGGGACCGAGAAAAAATGACCTTTTCTGCACTCCAATGTAAGTCAATGGGGCGATTATTGGCTATGTGCTAGAAATGAAATTCAGTGCGGATTGGATGACAGGCACCCTAGGCACCCAGGATCGGCTTTAGTTTCACGTGTATCTCTTAAGCCGGCAGAGAAAACCCACCTGATATGCGCTCCACACAATTGAATTAGAGACGCCGTTGATTTTCTATGGGAATTGCAGAAATGACTTCTAAGCCTCAAAATAATGACTTTTTTTCCTAAGGTGGTAGGAATGAAACTCAGTGCGGGCTGGATGGGGTCCCCCCTGGGCACCGCAGACCTAAGCTTGTTTAACTCCTACCTCTTAAAGGGACCGAGAAAAAATGACCTTTTCTGCACTCCAATGTAAGTCAATGGGGCGATTTTTTGGCTATGTGCTAGAAATGAAATTCAGTGCGGATTGGATGACAGGCACCCTAGGCACCCAGGATCGGCTTTAGTTTCACGTGTATCTCTTAAGCCGGCAGAGAAAACCCACCTGATATGCGCTCCACACAATTGAATAGAGACGCCAGTTGATTTTCTATGGGAATTGCAGAAATGACTTCTAAGCCTCAAAATAATGACTTTTTTTCCTAAGGTGGTAGGAATGAAACTCAGTGCTGGGCTGGATGGGGTCCCCCCTGGGCACCGCAGACCTAAGCTTGTTTAACTCCTACCTCTTAAAGGGACCGAGAAAAAATGACCTTTTCTGCACTCCAATGTAAGTCAATGGGGCGATTTTTTGGCTATGTGCTAGAAATGAAATTCAGTGCGGATTGGATGACAGGCACCCTAGGCACCCAGGATCGGCTTTAGTTTCACGTGTATCTCTTAAGCCGGCAGAGAAAATCCACCTGATATGCGCTCCACACAATTGAATAGAGACGCCGTTGATTTTCTATGGGAATTGCAGAAATGACTTCTAAGCCTCAAAATAATGACTTTTTTTCCTAAGGTGGTAGGAATGAAACTCAGTGCAGGGCTGGATGGGGTCCCCCCTGGGCACCGCAGACCTAAGCTTGTTTAACTCCTACCTCTTAAAGGGACCGAGAAAAAAATGACCTTTTCTGCACTCCAATGTAAGTCAATGGGGCGATTTTTGGCTATGTGCTAGAAATGAAATTCAGTGCGGATTGGATGACAGGCACCCTAGGCACCCAGGATCGGCTTTAGTTTCACGTGTATCTCTTAAGCCGGCAGAGAAAATCCCACCTGATATGCGCTCCACACAATTGAATAGAGACGCCGATTGATTTTCTATGGGAATTGCAGAAATGACTTCTAAGCCTCAAAATAATGACTTTTTTTCCTAAGGTGGTAGGAATGAAACTCAGTGCTGGGCTGGATGGGGTCCCCCCTGGGCACCGCAGACCTAAGCTTGTTTAACTCCTACCTCTTAAAGGGACCGAGAAAAAATGACCTTTTCTGCACTCCAATGTAAGTCAATGGGGCGATTTTTTGGCTATGTGCTAGAAATGAAATTCAGTGCGGATTGGATGACAGGCACCCTAGGCACCCAGGATCGGCTTTAGTTTCACGTGTATCTCTTAAGCCGGCAGAGAAAACCCACCTGATATGCGCTCCACACAATTGAATAGAGACGCCATTGATTTTCTATGGGAATTGCAGAAATGACTTCTAAGCCTCAAAATAATGACTTTTTTTCCTAAGGTGGTAGGAATGAAACTCAGTGCGGGCTGGATGGGGTCCCCCCTGGGCACCGCAGACCTAAGCTTGTTTAACTCCTACCTCTTAAAGGGACCGAGAAAAAATGACCTTTTCTGCACTCCAATGTAAGTCAATGGGGCGATTTTTTGGCTATGTGCTAGAAATGAAATTCAGTGCGGATTGGATGACAGGCACCCTAGGCACCCAGGATCGGCTTTAGTTTCACGTGTATCTCTTAAGCCGGCAGAGAAAATCCACCTGATATGCGCTCCACACAATTGAATAGAGACGCCATTGATTTTCTATGGACTTGCAGAAATGACTTCTAAGCCTCAAAATAATGACTTTTTTTCCTAAGGTGGTAGGAATGAAACTCAGTGTGGGCTGGATGGGGTCCCCCCTGGGCACCGCAGACCTAAGCTTGTTTAACTCCTACCTCTTAAAGGGACCGAGAAAAAATGACCTTTTCTGCACTCCAATGTAAGTCAATGGGGCGATTTTTTGGCTATGTGCTAGAAATGAAATTCAGTGCGGATTGGATGACAGGCACCCTAGGCACCCAGGATCGGCTTTAGTTTCACGTGTATCTCTTAAGCCGGCAGAGAAAATCCCACCTGATATGCGCTCCACACAATTGAATAGAGACGCCATTGATTTTCTATGGGAATTGCAGAAATGACTTCTAAGCCTCAAAATAATGACTTTTTTTCCTAAGGTGGTAGGAATGAAACTCAGTGTGGGCTGGATGGGGTCCCCCCTGGGCACCGCAGACCTAAGCTTGTTTAACTCCTACCTCTTAAAGGGACCGAGAAAAAATGACCTTTTCTGCACTCCAATGTAAGTCAATGGGGCGATTTTTTGGGCTATGTGCTAGAAATGAAATTCAGTGCGGATTGGATGACAGGCACCCTAGGCACCCAGGATCGGCGTTAGTTTCACGTGTATCTCTTAAGCCGGCAGAGAAAACCCACCTGATATGCGCTCCACACAATTGAATTAGAGACGCCGTTGATTTTCTATGGGAATTGCAGAAATGACTTCTAAGCCTCAAAATAATGACTTTTTTTCCTAAGGTGGTAGGAATGAAACTCAGTGCGGGCTGGATGGGGTCCCCCCTGGGCACCGCAGACCTAAGCTTGTTTAACTCCTACCTCTTAAAGGGACCGAGAAAAAATGACCTTTTCTGCACTCCAATGTAAGTCAATGGGGCGATTTTTTGGCTATGTGCTAGAAATGAAATTCAGTGCGGATTGGATGACAGGCACCCTAGGCACCCAGGATCGGCTTTAGTTTCACGTGTATCTCTTAAGCCGGCAGAGAAAATCCCACCTGATATGCGCTCCACACAATTGAATAGAGACGCCATTGATTTTCTATGGGAATTGCAGAAATGACTTCTAAGCCTCAAAATAATGACTTTTTTTCCTAAGGTGGTAGGAATGAAACTCAGTGTGGGCTGGATGGGGTCCCCCCTGGGCACCGCAGACCTAAGCTTGTTTAACTCCTACCTCTTAAAGGGACCGAGAAAAAATGACCTTTTCTGCACTCCAATGTAAGTCAATGGGGCGATTTTTTGGCTATGTGCTAGAAATGAAATTCAGTGCGGATTGGATGACAGGCACCCTAGGCACCCAGGATCGGCTTTAGTTTCACGTGTATCTCTTAAGCCGGCAGAGAAAACCCACCTGATATGCGCTCCACACAATTGAATTAGAGACGCCGTTGATTTTCTATGGGAATTGCAGAAATGACTTCTAAGCCTCAAAATAATGACTTTTTTTCCTAAGGTGGTAGGAATGAAACTCAGTGTGGGCTGGATGGGGTCCCCCCTGGGCACCGCAGACCTAAGCTTGTTTAACTCCTACCTCTTAAAGGGACCGAGAAAAAATGACCTTTTCTGCACTCCAATGTAAGTCAATGGGGCGATTTTTTGGCTATGTGCTAGAAATGAAATTCAGTGCGGATTGGATGACAGGCACCCTAGGCACCCAGGATCGGCTTTAGTTTCACGTGTATCTCTTAAGCCGGCAGAGAAAACCCACCTGATATGCGCTCCACACAATTGAATTAGAGACGCCGTTGATTTTCTATGGGAATTGCAGAAATGACTTCTAAGCCTCAAAATAATGACTTTTTTTCCTAAGGTGGTAGGAATGAAACTCAGTGCGGGCTGGATGGGGTCCCCCCTGGGCACCGCAGACCTAAGCTTGTTTAACTCCTACCTCTTAAAGGGACCGAGAAAAAATGACCTTTTCTGCACTCCAATGTAAGTCAATGGGGCGATTTTTTGGCTATGTGCTAGAAATGAAATTCAGTGCGGATTGGATGACAGGCACCCTAGGCACCCAGGATCGGCTTTAGTTTCACGTGTATCTCTTAAGCCGGCAGAGAAAACCCACCTGATATGCGCTCCACACAATTGAATTAGAGACGCCGTTGATTTTCTATGGGAATTGCAGAAATGACTTCTAAGCCTCAAAATAATGACTTTTTTTCCTAAGGTGGTAGGAATGAAACTCAGTGCGGGCTGGATGGGGTCCCCCCTGGGCACCGCAGACCTAAGCTTGTTTAACTCCTACCTCTTAAAGGGACCGAGAAAAAATGACCTTTTCTGCACTCCAATGTAAGTCAATGGGGCGATTTTTTGGCTATGTGCTAGAAATGAAATTCAGTGCGGATTGGATGACAGGCACCCTAGGCACCCAGGATCGGCTTTAGTTTCACGTGTATCTCTTAAGCCGGCAGAGAAAACCCACCTGATATGCGCTCCACACAATTGAATAGAGACGCCGTTGATTTCTATGGGAATTGCAGAAATGACTTCTAAGCCTCAAAATAATGACTTTTTTTTCCTAAGGTGGTAGGAATGAAACTCAGTGCGGGCTGGATGGGGTCCCCCCTGGGCACCGCAGACCTAAGCTTGTTTAACTCCTACCTCTTAAAGGGACCGAGAAAAAATGACCTTTTCTGCACTCCAATGTAAGTCAATGGGGCGATTTTTTGGCTATGTGCTAGAAATGAAATGCAGTGCGGATTGGATGACAGGCACCCTAGGCACCCAGGATCGGCTTTAGTTTCACGTGTATCTCTTAAGCCGGCAGAGAAAACCCACCTGATATGCGCTCCACACAATTGAATAGAGACGCCAGTTGATTTTCTATGGGAATTGCAGAAATGACTTCTAAGCCTCAAAATAATGACTTTTTTTCCTAAGGTGGTAGGAATGAAACTCAGTGTGGGCTGGATGGGGTCCCCCCTGGGCACCGCAGACCTAAGCTTGTTTAACTCCTACCTCTTAAAGGGACCGAGAAAAAATGACCTTTTCTGCACTCCAATGTAAGTCAATGGGGCGATTTTTGGCTATGTGCTAGAAATGAAATTCAGTGCGGATTGGATGACAGGCACCCTAGGCACCCAGGATCGGCTTTAGTTTCACGTGTATCTCTTAAGCCGGCAGAGAAAACCCACCTGATATGCGCTCCACACAATTGAATAGAGACGCCAGTTGATTTTCTATGGGAATTGCAGAAATGACTTCTAAGCCTCAAAATAATGACTTTTTTTCCTAAGGTGGTAGGAATGAAACTCAGTGCGGGCTGGATGGGGTCCCCCTGGGCACCGCAGACCTAAGCTTGTTTAACTCCTACCTCTTAAAGGGACCGAGAAAAAATGACCTTTTCTGCACTCCAATGTAAGTCAATGGGGCGATTTTTTGGCTATGTGCTAGAAATGAAATTCAGTGCGGATTGGATGACAGGCACCCTAGGCACCCAGGATCGGCTTTAGTTTCACGTGTATCTCTTAAGCCGGCAGAGAAAATCCACCTGATATGCGCTTCACACAATTGAATAGAGACGCCATTGATTTTCTATGGGAATTGCAGAAATGACTTCTAAGCCTCAAAATAATGACTTTTTTTCCTAAGGTGGTAGGAATGAAACTCAGTGTGGGCTGGATGGGGTCCCCCCTGGGCACCGCAGACCTAAGCTTGTTTAACTCCTACCTCTTAAAGGGACCGAGAAAAAAATGACCTTTTCTGCACTCCAATGTAAGTCAATGGGGCGATTTTTTGGCTATGTGCTAGAAATGAAATTCAGTGCGGATTGGATGACAGGCACCCTAGGCACCCAGGATCGGCTTTAGTTTCACGTGTATCTCTTAAGCCGGCAGAGAAAACCCACCTGATATGCGCTCCACACAATTGAATTAGAGACGCCGTTGATTTTCTATGGGAATTGCAGAAATGACTTCTAAGCCTCAAAATAATGACTTTTTTTCCTAAGGTGGTAGGAATGAAACTCAGTGCTGGGCTGGATGGGGTCCCCCCTGGGCACCGCAGACCTAAGCTTGTTTAACTCCTACCTCTTAAAGGGACCGAGAAAAAATGACCTTTTCTGCACTCCAATGTAAGTCAATGGGGCGATTTTTTGGCTATGTGCTAGAAATGAAATTCAGTGCGGATTGGATGACAGGCACCCTAGGCACCCAGGATCGGCTTTAGTTTCACGTGTATCTCTTAAGCCGGCAGAGAAAATCCCACCTGATATGCGCTCCACACAATTGAATAGAGACGCCAGTTGATTTTCTATGGGAATTGCAGAAATGACTTCTAAGCCTCAAAATAATGACTTTTTTTCCTAAGGTGGTAGGAATGAAACTCAGTGTGGGCTGGATGGGGTCCCCCCTGGGCACCGCAGACCTAAGCTTGTTTAACTCCTACCTCTTAAAGGGACCGAGAAAAAATGACCTTTTCTGCACTCCAATGTAAGTCAATGGGGCGATTTTTTGGCTATGTGCTAGAAATGAAATTCAGTGCGGATTGGATGACAGGCACCCTAGGCACCCAGGATCGGCTTTAGTTTCACGTGTATCTCTTAAGCCGGCAGAGAAAACCCACCTGATATGCGCTCCACACAATTGAATTAGAGACGCCGTTGATTTTCTAACTAATTTATATTTTATTAAAGAAAAGAATTTTTAACATTTTGTTCAATAGGGACAAAATAGCAAATGAGTCCACATAAAATATTAATAAACAGAAAGCGATGGACTGCAACCTTTGTGGCTTCTGAATTGAAAACCTGATATGTATATAAAGCAACAATACAAAAAGAAAAAGGGGATAGCTTAAGGGGGTACGGGAGAAAAAACAGGAAAGGGAGGGGGGTGCAGCTACTGTTGATATCGATAATATATAGCTTGAGGTAGTACGAATCCATACTCATTTAATTTTAAGTCTGTTGTAACTATAAAAGGACCATATTTTCTTACCTAAAGGTTGCTTGTTGGCGTCACAGAGTCAAATCCCAAACTCAGGATCGTGGATATATACACTCTATATTGATTTCTGTTGCTTATGGAATGTGGATATAATGTTTGAGTACATATAAAGTGTCGTTGATACTTTAAGCAATAAAAGTGAGAGTTGATTGTCAGGAGGTGATAGGTGATGTGTGTGATACAAAGTTTCTGTCTCTGCATGTGACCCAGGGTAACCAACGAGCATAAGCTATTGTACTAATTTTTGCTTCCTCTGATACCAATTCCTCTAATCTGCGATATTTATCGACTTCATCTGCCCATTCATTTATGGAGGGGACATGAGAGTTTTTCCAATTTCTCGCTATCACCGCTTTTGCCGCTGTGAGAAGCAAACCAATCAAAGAGGATCTGCAGCGGTGTAGTGGAATTGGTACCATTAGAAGCAAGGCTTGTTGGGGGATGTTTTCGATATGAATATCAGAAATCTGATTGATTATTTTTATTACCTTACCCCAGAATGGTTGTAATAGCGAACAGTTCCACCAGATATGTAGCATTGTACCTCTATCTTTTCCACATCTCCAGCATGTATCATTTCGAGTAGGATATAAGGTTTTCAGTTTGGTGGGAACCATGTACCACCTGGCTAAAACCTTATAATTTTTCTCTTGTATATTACAGGAAATCGAGGTTTTGTGCGTTAGGTGGAACGCCTTTCTGACATCTTCCTCAGAAAAGGAGACATTCAGATCTTTTTCCCAACTCTTAATGAAATCTGGGAATGCGTCATCTGCATTCAATAGCAGCAAGTTATATATTGCTGATATTGCTCTTGGAGTGGGTAAGCTAGAGGTACAAAGCTTTTCAAACGGCAGAAGCTTTCTATTAAGGTGTAAGATATTCTTCTGCCTTTCTACAAAATCATTCAATTGTTGGTATTGTTTTAATGTGACGGCTTCGTTTTCCGCAGTTCTATTCTCCTTATATGGCAAATCTTCAAGTGGTTTGATCCCTTCCGTATTCATTATTGAGTAAAAAGTAACCCCCTCATTAGTGGGAATACCTAAAAACCTGTCTAAGTGTAATGCTGCTATGAATCTCAGATTGTTTCCTAGTGGAATCATGGGACCATCTGGACGGAACAAATTCTGAAAAACCTGAGGATGTGATTTGACTAGGGCAGCAATTGAGGCACTGATAGGTGATTGTGGCAGGGAGATTATATCTTTCAAAATGTTTCTGGGGGTCCATAGTATCGCAGCAGTATCAAAGTTTGTTATAGAAGATTCTAAGTTTATCCAAAGTTTCTTGTCTCTTTGTTGGAAGCATTCTAGGATTCTATTGAGAATAGCCGCTTGGTAATAATATTTGCAGCTTGGGAGGGCGAGACCACCATCTGTTTTGGATTTAATGAGAGTTTTGGTGTTTAGACGAGCTGGTTTGTTAGACCATATAAACTTCGTCATAATAGAGTTCATCCTGGTTAGGAAAGTGTGAGAGAGGACAGCTGGTACAGCTTGGAATAGGTAAAGGAGTCTCGGTAGAACATTCATTTTAATGATGTTAATCTTTCCCAACCAGGAGAACTCCCTCATACCCCATTTCTGAAGATCTTCTCTAATAGTTTTCAACAAGGGCCGGAAATTCTTTTCTATAATATTTTTCTGCGTTATAGCGATTTGTGTGCCTAAGTAGTTTATTGAGGTGGTACTCCATTTAAAAGGGAAGTTTGATTGTAAAGTTCCCATATCTTTGTCAGAGATATTTATACAAAGGGCTTCGCATTTATTCACGTTCAATTTGTAGTTGCTAAAATAGGAATATTCTCTGATTGTAGCTAATAGGGAAGGAAGGGAGATATGAGGATTGGATATGAAGAGTAAGAGATCATCCGCATATGCGGAACAAAGGTGATCTTTTCCTCCTACTTGAATGCCTGTAATGTCTGGGTTGTTTCTTATAGCTGTGAGCAAATGTTCCATACATAGGACATACAGTAGAGGCGACAAAGGGCAACCTTGTCTCGTTCCATTCCCTATGGTTACTTTCTCAGAGATAATCCCATTAATTTTAATTTTAGCATATGGTGCGTTGTATAATGCCTTGATTTTTGATATGATGTTTGGTCCTAATCCAATCTGAGCTAATGTGGCTTCCATAAACCTCCAATCAACCCGGTCGAATGCTTTTTCGGCATCAAGGGCCAAAAATATCATTTGCTTCTTGGCATTGTGGGCAAAGTTGGCCAGTGCGAACGCCCTTAAGGTATTATCATTAGCCTTCCTATTTGGTATAAAGCCCACTTGGTCCGGGTTGATTAGAGGCTCAAGAAGCGGGGAGAGTTTATTTGCTATAGCTTTAGAGTATATTTTGGTGTCAATGTTTAATAGAGAAATGGGCCTATAATTGCTGCACAGATTGTGGTCTTTTCCCTCCTTCGGAATCACCGTTATAAATGCCTCCAAAAAGGATGGGGGGAAAGTGTGTAGTTCTGAAATTGAATTGAAGGAATCTACTAAGTGTGGGGTAATATCTTCTGCAAATTGCTTGAAAAATTTGGTAGTAAAGCCATCAGGGCCTGGGCTCTTACCTGTGGGGAGATTTTTGATGATATTTTTTATTTCCTCAGCTGTGAATTTATCCTCTAATTGGGTTCTTGTTTCGATGGAAATGGTAGGGAGTTTAGTTTTATTAATATATTGTTCTAATGAAATGGGAGAGGAGGGAGGGGGATTATTTTTATCGGGGGGTGGCAGTTGGTACAGATTGTTATAATAATTCTTGAAAGTCTCCGCAATGGTGTGTGTGTTATACGAGAGAGTTCCCTGTGGTGTTCTGATGGAGGGGATTATCATGGAAGTCTTTTTATTTTTCAAGGCATTAGCGAGAAGTCTGCTGGGTTTATTGCCCCATATGTAAAAGTTCTTTCCACAGATTTGTAGAACTTTTTTATATTTATTATGTAAAATGTCTTTAACTTTACATCTTGTGGCATTAAGCTCCAGCAGAGTGTCTTCTAATAAAGATTTTTTATGTGTCGTCTCTAATTCGTGAATTTTTGTGAATAGGTTGGATAACTGTTTCGCATTATCTCTCTTGATTCTGGTTCCGTGGGAAATTAGTGTGCCCCTAACCGTGGCCTTTAGTGCTTCCCATTTAATGGTTGCAGCTGTGGGATCGTTTTCATGTGTGATTTTGAAAGTCTCCAGTGTGTCCTTAATTGAAGCAGAGCAAGATATATCATCTAATAGAGACTCATTTAATCTCCAAGAGAATGATTGTTTATTTTTCGGTAAAAATGTGAAGGAAGAGTATACTGGGGCGTGATCGGTAAGAATGATATTCCCTATATATGAATCTCTGAGAAGACTCAATGCAGCATGAGAGGAGAAAATGAAGTCTATTCTGCTGTACGAATTTGTGGGAGCAGAGAAGTGTGAGTAATCCTTAGTTGTAGGGTTATTGATTCTCCAAGTATCATACAGTTTGAGTTCTCTCAGAGTTTTGTGCAAAAGTCTTATTTTTTTGAACGCTAATTTAGTTTTCCCAGATGATGTATCTAGAAATGGATTTAGAGGAGTATTGAAATCTCCTCCTATTATAATGTGACCTTTAGCGAAGGAGTGTAGATCTTGTAGGGTGTTTATGAGGAATGTTATCTGGTCATGATTAGGGGCGTATATATTCGCTAATGTGAGAGTTTCTCCTGCGATCGAACAGTTCAGAAAGATATATCTGCTTTCTGGGTCTATTTTGGTATCTAAAATTTTCACAGGGAGTGTTTTATGAACACCAATTGAAACCCCTTTCGTTTTTTTATCTGGGGAGGTAGCGTGTATCCAAGATGAATAATATCTGTTTTTATCTAGGTTTGGTGTGTGATTTGTTTGGAAGTGGGTTTCTTGTAAGAAGATTATTTTTGCTTTTTGTTTATGAAGTGCATATAGAATGTTTGAGCGCTTTTCTGGCACGTTAAAGCCATTGACATTTAACGTGCAGAAAACTATGTCTGTCATTTTGTGCGTGTGTATAGTGTACTCACTGGTTGAGATGAGATCTGCTTGATATCCGGTCGGTTATCTTTTCGTTTTGTGGGGTTGACTCTGCGCCGTCAAGTCGCACGGTGTTGCAGCTGCACTGAGGGGGAAGGAAAAGATATAGGGTTAGAGGTGTAAAATTAGAAAAAGCAAAAAGAAGTTCAACAAAATCTTAAACTAACAAAAAAAGCGTAAACTAAACGCGGGGGATTATTTGTGACAATTGTCACAAGGTCTTGATAAACAAGACAAACTATTGGGTCGGTAAGTTGGAGCGCTGGTGGGACTAAATAGAGTAGCGAGTGTGTCCAGGCCTATATGACACGAAATGGTAAATTTTAATGGAGTATCTAATTACATATGGCCTTTATATCTAAATACTCGACAGTTAATTAACTAGGTTAAACTATTAAACAGTATCGCTACTTAAGGAGAAAAATATTTAATTCACAGATAACATGGCACAAACAACTTATTCAGAAGACGGCTCCTCATCGTGATCTTCAACGCTGTCTTGTCTTTCGATTCCTCGATGTTGTCTTCTCCCTCTCTCGTGGTGGTAGGGGTGGCAGGTCCGGTCTCCTGATGTCGTCCGCGTCTTCAGGTCTCTGTCTTGAGGTATAGCTGGGAGGTGGCAGAATCATGGTCTCATGTAGATCGCACCACTCATGTAGATATAAATTCTGGAGATTTAACGCTTTCAGGAAGTCAGGTAAATCCTTGGGTTCTCTCAAAAGAAACGTGTTTCCCTCATACCTTACAGACAAAGAGAATGGGAATCCCCATTTATATTGAATATTGAGCTCTTGTAGTTTTTGTGTGAGTGGTCTGAGAGTGGCTCTTTGTCTCAGAGTTAGCAATGACAAATCCGTAAAGAGTTGGATTCTGGCTCCATTAAAGTCAATGTTATGGATTTCTCTCGCCCTCTTCATAATGTCTTCCTTCAGTACGAAGTAATGGACTCTGCATATAACATCTCTGGGTCGCCTCGAATCTTTCCCCTTTGGTTTTAGAGCTCTATGCACTCTATCAAGCTCAATATGGGTATCAAGAGGTCTACCTAGGATCTTGTTGAACAATGAGGTTACAGCACCATATAAATCCGCCGTTCTGACTTCTTCCGGTAAACCTCTAATCCTTACATTGTTGCGACGGCTCCTATTCTCCACATCATCAAGCCTGAGAGTAAGCATCTTTTGGGAAACTTTCAAAGATTCCGTGACATATGACAATTCTCTTAATTCATCGTCATGTTTCAATTGATCTTTCTCAAGAGCCGCGGTTTTCTTTTCCAGGGTCTTAACTTTGTCGTGTACTACGCCCAAATCCCTTTGCCACGACGCCTTAAGTTCTTTCCCCAGGTTGCTCAGATCTTGTTTTGAGGGGATTAGCGATAACAGTGCTTGTAACTCTGGGTGCCCCTGTAGTGCCTTTAAAGCATTTTCCGAAGCTGCTGATTGTATAGGTATACTTGGCGAGGGGTTATGTATTACTGAGTTTGCAGAAGAAACCGAAGACTCGTCAGAGGAAGATATACCCTGAGCATAAAAAGACTTGTTCAAATTCAACTTATTCGGCGTCTTCATAAGTTTCCTCTTAGTTGGGGGAGTAATTTCCTCGTCTGATTCATTCGGGGTTAAATATCCTTCCGAAACATCAGAATCCTGCGAACTTCTTTTAAATTGTGCAGGTTTGTGTGCGAGGGTGGAATCATATCCCCTATTGCTGTTAACATCCTCAGGTCGAGTCAGATCCATCCTATCAGCCTCCTCTTGACTGCTCAAATCAGTTGGCATGTCTGATAGAGCAGGAGACTCCGTAGCAGAAGCCTTAATCTTAAATGGCTCTCTCCTGTATGCCTCCTCAAATATGGCCGACTTAGCTACTTTCAATGCGGCCAACATCTCATTTGCATCGTTCTCCCCCACTGGGCTTTTAATTAATTTGGGGGGCTGCTTGATCATTTGCGGGTCCCACTGTAGTGACACATAGCCCTTTTTAGGGATTGCACCAGTGTCACTTTTAATAATTTGTGCTGCCTTCTCTCCTGCCCCATCCAAGATGGCCGCCGTCCCTGCACTCACTGTGGCCTCTCCCGGCCTGTTATGGGGACGTGTGTGTGATGTATCTGCAGTTTCTGCGGTCTTACGGGGCACAGTGTGTTCTTTACTCACTGTTAGGAGCTCTCCTTTCAGCACCGGCGCCGCTGTCTCTCTCCGCTCGGTGATTTCTTCCCTGCACGGAGCTTCCAATATGGCCGCTGCAGCTGCATGTACGGAGCTGCGGCCGGCCTTCTCCGTCGGGTCTCCCATCTGCCGCTCCGATGCTCTTGCGGCACTGCTCACCCTGCTCCCCGACGGCTCCTTCACTTGTGCCTTCTTGTCGGGTTTCATTCTGATCGCGATGCCGGCACTGGGACTCCTGATGGCTGAGGCCGTGGACAGAGCTCCGGTCACACGCTGCTTCTCATCAGCGCTCCAAGCTCCGCCGCCGTTGATTTTCTATGGGAATTGCAGAAATGACTTCTAAGCCTCAAAATAATGACTTTTTTTCCTAAGGTGGTAGGAATGAAACTCAGTGTGGGCTGGATGGGGTCCCCCCTGGGCACCGCAGACCTAAGCTTGTTTAACTCCTACCTCTTAAAGGGACCGAGAAAAAATGACCTTTTCTGCACTCCAATGTAAGTCAATGGGGCGATTTTTTGGCTATGTGCTAGAAATGAAATTCAGTGCGGATTGGATGACAGGCACCCTAGGCACCCAGGATCGGCTTTAGTTTCACGTGTATCTCTTAAGCCGGCAGAGAAAACCCACCTGATATGCGCTCCACACAATTGAATTAGAGACGCCGTTGATTTTCTATGCCGGCTTAAGAGATACACGTGAAACTAAAGCCGATCCTGGGTGCCTAGGGTGCCTGTCATCCAATCCGCACTGAATTTCATTTCTAGCACATAGCCAAAAAATCGCCCCATTGACTTACATTGGAGTGCAGAAAAGGTCATTTTTTTCTCGGTCCCTTTAAGAGGTAGGAGTTAAACAAGCTTAGGTCTGCGGTGCCCAGGGGGGGACCCCATCCAGCCCGCACTGAGTTTCATTCCTACCACCTTAGGAAAAAAAAGTCATTATTTTGAGGCTTAGAAGTCATTTCTGCAATTCCCATAGAAATCAATGGCGTCTCTATTCAATTGTGTGGAGCGCATATCAGGTGGATTTTCTCTGCCGGCTTAAGAGATACACGTGAAACTAAAGCCGATCCTGGGTGCCTAGGGTGCCTGTCATCCAATCCGCACTGAATTTCATTTCTAGCACATAGCCAAAAAATCGCCCCATTGACTTACATTGGAGTGCAGAAAAGGTCATTTTTTTCTCGGTCCCTTTAAGAGGTAGGAGTTAAACAAGCTTAGGTCTGCGGTGCCCAGGGGGGACCCCATCCAGCCCGCACTGAGTTTCATTCCTACCACCTTAGGAAAAAAAGTCATTATTTTGAGGCTTTAGAAGTCATTTCTGCAATTCCCATAGAAATCAACGGCGTCTCTAATTCAATTGTGTGGAGCGCATATCAGGTGGGTTTTCTCTGCCGGCTTAAGAGATACACGTGAAACTAAAGCCGATCCTGGGTGCCTAGGGTGCCTGTCATCCAATCCGCACTGAATTTCATTTCTAGCACATAGCCAAAAAATCGCCCCATTGACTTACATTGGAGTGCAGAAAAGGTCATTTTTTCTCGGTCCCTTTAAGAGGTAGGAATTAAACAAGCTTAGGTCTGCGGTGCCCAGGGGGGCCCCATCCAGCCCACACTGAGTTTCATTCCTACCACCTTAGGAAAAAAAAGTCATTATTTTGAGGCTTAGAAGTCATTTCTGCAATTCCCATAGAAAATCAATGGCGTCTCTATTCAATTGTGTGGAGCGCATATCAGGTGGATTTTCTCTGCCGGCTTAAGAGATACACGTGAAACTAAAGCCGATCCTGGGTGCCTAGGGTGCCTGTCATCCAATCCGCACTGAATTTCATTTCTAGCACATAGCCAAAAAATCGCCCCATTGACTTACATGGAGTGCAGAAAATGTCATTTTTTCTCGGTCCCTTTAAGAGGTAGGAGTTAAACAAGCTTAGGTCTGCGGTGCCAAGGGGGACCCCATCCAGCCCGCACTGAGTTTCATTCCTACCACCTTAGAAAAAAAGTCATTATTTGAGGCTTAGAAGTCATTCTGCAATTCCCATAGAAAATCAACGGCGTCTCTAATTCAATTGTGTGGAGCGCATATCAGGTGGGTTTTCTCTGCCGGCTTAAGAGATACACGTGAAACTAAAGCCGATCCTGGGTGCCTAGGGTGCCTGTCATCCAATCCGCACTGAATTTCATTTCTAGCACATAGCAAAAAATCGCCCCATTGACTTACATTGGAGTGCAGAAAGGTCATTTTTTCTCGGTCCCTTTAAGAGGTAGGAGTTAAACAAGCTTAGGTCTGCGGTGCCCAGGGGGGACCCATCCAGCCCACACTGAGTTTCATTCCTACCACCTTAGGAAAAAAAGTCAATATTTTGAGGCTTAGAAGTCATTTCTGCAATTCCCATAGAAAATCAATGGCGTCTCTATTCAATTGTGTGGAGCGCATATCAGGTGGATTTTCTCTGCCGCCTTAAGAGATACACGTGAAACTAAAGCTGATCCGGGTGCCTAGGGTGCCTGTCATCCAATCCGCACTGAATTTCATTTCTAGCACATAGCCAAAAAATCGCCCCATTGACTTACATTGAGTGCAGAAAAGGTCATTTTTTTCTCGGTCCCTTTAAGAGGTAGGAGTTAAACAAGCTTAGAGCTGCGGTGCCCAGGGGGGACCCCATCCAGCCCGCACTGAGTTTCATTCCTACCACCTTAGGAAAAAAAGTCATTATTTTGAGGCTTAGAAGTCATTTCTGCAATTCCCATAGAAAATCAACGGCGTCTCTATTCAATTGTGTGGAGCGCATATCAGGTGGGTTTTCTCTGCCGGCTTAAGAGATACACATGAAACTAAAGCCGATCCTGGGTGCCTAGGGTGCCTGTCATCCAATCCGCACTGAATTTCATTTCTAGCACATAGCCAAAAAATCGCCCCATTGACTTACATTGGAGTGCAGAAAAGGTCATTTTTTCTCGGTCCCTTTAAGAGGTAGGAGTTAAACAAGCTTAGGTCTGGTGGTGCCCAGGGGGGACCCCATCCAGCCCGCACTGAGTTTCATTCCTACCACCTTAGGAAAAAAAGTCATTATTTTGAGGCTTAGAAGTCATTTCTGCAATTCCCATAGAAAATCAATGGCGTCTCTATTCAATTGTGTGGAGCGCATATCAGGTGGATTTTCTCTGCCGCCCTTAAGAGATACACGTGAAACTAAAGCCGATCCTGGGTGCCTAGGGTGCCTGTCATCCAATCCGCACTGAATTTCATTTCTAGCACATAGCCAAAAAATCGCCCCATTGACTTACATTGGAGTGCAGAAAAGGTCATTTTTTCTCGGTCCCTTTAAGAGGTAGGAGTTAACAAGCTTAGAGCTGCGGTGCCCAGGGGGGACCCCATCCAGCCCGCACTGAGTTTCATTCCTACCACCTTAGGAAAAAAAGTCTTATTTTGAGGGGTAGAAGTCACTTCTGCAATTCCCATAGAAAATCAACGGCGTCTCTAGTTCAATTGTGTGGAGCGCATATCAGGTGGGTTTTCTCTGCCGGCTTAAGAGATACACGTGAAACTAAAGCCGATCCTGGGTGCCTAGGGTGCCTGTCATCCAATCCGCACTGAATTTCATTTCTAGCACATAGCCAAAAAATCGCCCCATTGACTTACATTGGAGTGCAGAAAATGTCATTTTTTCTCGGTAAATTTAAGAGGTAGAGTAACAAGCTTAGGTCTGCGGTGCCCAAGGGGGACCCCATCCAGCCCGCACTGAGTTTCATTCCTACCACCTTAGAAAAAAAAAGTCATTATTTTGAGGCTTAGAAGTCATTTCTGCAATTCCCATAGAAAATCAACGGCGTCTCTAATTCAATTGTGTGGAGCGCATATCAGGTGGGTTTTCTCTGCCGGCTAAAGAGATACACGTGAAACTAAAGCCGATCCTGGGTGCCTAGGGTGCCTGTCATCCAATCCGCACTGAATTTCATTTCTAGCACATAGCCAAAAAATCGCCCATTGACTTACATTGGAGTGCAGAAAGGTCATTTTTTTCTCGGTCCTTTAAGAGGTAGGAGTTAAACAAGCTTAGGTCTGCGGTGCCCAGGGGGACCCCATCCAGCCCACACTGAGTTTCATTCCTACCACCTTAGGAAAAAAAGTCAATATTTTGAGGCTTAGAAGTCATTTCTGCAATTCCCATAGAAAATCAATGGCGTCTCTATTCAATTGTGTGGAGCGCATATCAGGTGGATTTTCTCTGCCGCCTTAAGAGATACACGTGAAACTAAAGCCGATCCTGGGTGCCTAGGGTGCCTGTCATCCAATCCGCACTGAATTTCATTTCTAGCACATAGCCAAAAATCGCCCCATTGACTTACATTGGAGTGCAGAAAAGGTCATTTTTTTCTCGGTCCCCTTATAGAGGTAGGAGTTAAACAAGCTTAGAGCTGCGGTGCCCAGGGGGGACCCCATCCAGCCCGCACTGAGTTTCATTCCTACCACCTTAGGAAAAAAAAGTCATTATTTTGAGGCTTAGAAGTCATTTCTGCAATTCCCATAGAAAATCAACGGCGTCTCTATTCAATTGTGTGGAGCGGCATATCAGGTGGGTTTTCTCTGCCGGCTTAAGAGATACACATGAAACTAAAGCCGATCCTGGGTGCCTAGGGGTGCCTGGTCATCCAATCCGCACTCAATTTCATTTCTAGCACATAGCCAAAAAATCGCCCCATTGACTTACATTGGAGTGCAGAAAAGGTCATTTTTTCTCGGTCCCTTTAAGAGGTAGGAGTTAAACAAGCTTAGGTCTGCGGTGCCCAGGGGGGACCCCATCCAGCCCGCACTGAGTTTCATTCCTACCACCTTAGGAAAAAAAGTCATTATTTTGAGGCTTAGAAGTCATTTCTGCAATTCCCTAGAAAATCAACGGCGTCTCTAATTCAATTGTGTGGAGCGCATATCAGGTGGGTTTTCTCTGCCGGCTTAAGAGATACACGTGAAACTAAAGCCGATCCTGGGTGCCTAGGGTGCCTGTCATCCAATCCGCACTGAATTTCATTTCTAGCACATAGCCAAAAAATCGCCCCATTGACTTACATTGGAGTGCAGAAAAGGTCATTTTTCTCGGTCCCTTTAAGAGGTAGGAGTTAAACAAGCTTAGAGTCTGCGGTGCCCAGGGGGGACCCCATCCAGCCCCACACTGAGTTTCATTCCTACCACCTTAGGAAAAAAAGTCATTATTTTGAGGCTTAGAAGTCAATTTCTGCAATTCCCATAGAAATCCAATGGCGGTCTCTAGTTCAATTGTGTGGAGCGCATATCAGGTGGGATTTTCTCTGCCGTCTTAAGAGATACACGTGAAACTAAAGCCGATCCTGGGTGCCTAGGGTGCCTGTCATCCAATCCGCACTGAATTTCATTTCTAGCACATAGCCAAAAAATCGCCCCATTGACTTACATTGGAGTGCAGAAAAGGTCATTTTTTCTCGGTCCCTTTAAGAGGTAGGAGTTAAACAAGCTTAGAGTCTGCGGTGCCCAGGGGGGACCCCATCCAGCCCGCACTGAGTTTCATTCCTACCACCTTAGGAAAAAAAGTCATTATTTTGAGGCTTAGAAGTCATTTCTGCAATTCCCATAGAAAATCAACGGCGTCTCTAATTCAATTGTGTGGAGCGCATATCAGGTGGGTTTTCTCTGCCGGCTTAAGAGATACACGTGAAACTAAAGCCGATCCTGGGTGCCTAGGGTGCCTGTCATCCAATCCGCACTGAATTTCATTTCTAGCACATAGCCAAAAAATCGCCCCCATTGACTTACATTGGAGTGCAGAAAAGGTCATTTTTTCTCGGTCCCTTTAAGAGGTAGGAGTTAAACAAGCTTAGGTCTGCGGTGCCCAGGGGGGACCCCATCCAGCCCGCACTGAGTTTCATTCCTACCACCTTAGGAAAAAAGTCATATTTTGAGGCTTAGAAGTCATTTCTGCAATTCCCATAGAAAATCAACAGGCGTCTCTATTCAATTGTGTGGAGCGCATATCAGGTGGATTTTCTCTGCCGCCTTAAGAGATACACGTGAAACTAAAGCCGATCCTGGGTGCCTAGGGTGCCTGTCATCCAATCCGCACTGAATTTCATTTCTAGCACATAGCCAAAAAATCGCCCCATTGACTTACATTGGAGTGCAGAAAAGGTCATTTTTTCTCGGTCCCTTTAAGAGGTAGGAGTTAAACAAGCTTAGGTCTGCGGTGCCCAGGGGGGACCCCATCCAGCCCACACTGAGTTTCATTCCTACCACCTTAGGAAAAAAAGTCATTATTTTGAGGCTTAGAAGTCATTTCTGCAATTCCCATAGAAAATCAACTGGCGTCTCTATTCAATTGTGTGGAGCGCATATCAGGTGGATTTTCTCTGCCGGCTTAAGAGATACACGTGAAACTAAAGCCGATCCTGGGTGCCTAGGGTGCCTGTCATCCAATCCGCACTGAATTTCATTTCTAGCACATAGCCAAAAAATCGCCCCATTGACTTACATTGGAGTGCAGAAAAGGTCATTTTTTCTCGGTCCCTTTAAGAGGTAGGAGTTAAACAAGCTTAGGTCTGCGGTGCCCAGGGGGGACCCCATCCAGCCCGCACTGAGTTTCATTCCTACCACCTTAGGAAAAAAAGTCATTATTTTGAGGCTTAGAAGTCATTTCTGCAATTCCCATAGAAAATCAACGGCGTCTCTATTCAATTGTGTGGAGCGCATATCAGGTGGGTTTTCTCTGCCGGCTTAAGAGATACACGTGAAACTAAAGCCGATCCTGGGTGCCTAGGGTGCCTGTCATCCAATCCGCACTGAATTTCATTTCTAGCACATAGCCAAAAAATCGCCCCATTGACTTACATTGGAGTGCAGAAAAGGTCATTTTTTCTCGGTCCCTTTAAGAGGTAGGAGTTAAACAAGCTTAGGTCTGCGGTGCCCAGGGGGGACCCCATCCAGCCCGCACTGAGTTTCATTCCTACCACCTTAGGAAAAAAAGTCATTATTTTGAGGCTTAGAAGTCATTTCTGCAATTCCCATAGAAAATCAACGGCGTCTCTATTCAATTGTGTGGAGCGCATATCAGGTGGGTTTTCTCTGCCGGCTTAAGAGATACACGTGAAACTAAAGCCGATCCTGGGTGCCTAGGGTGCCTGTCATCCAATCCGCACTGAATTTCATTTCTAGCACATAGCCAAAAAATCGCCCCATTGACTTACATTGGAGTGCAGAAAAGGTCATTTTTTCTCGGTCCCTTTAAGAGGTAGGAGTTAAACAAGCTTAGGTCTGCGGTGCCCAGGGGGGACCCCATCCAGCCCGCACTGAGTTTCATTCCTACCACCTTAGGAAAAAAAGTCATTATTTTGAGGCTTAGAAGTCATTTCTGCAATTCCCATAGAAAATCAACGGCGTCTCTATTCAATTGTGTGGAGCGCATATCAGGTGGGTTTTCTCTGCCGGCTTAAGAGATACACGTGAAACTAAATCCGATCCTGGGTGCCTAGGGTGCCTGTCATCCAATCCGCACTGAATTTCATTTCTAGCACATAGCCAAAAAATCGCCCCATTGACTTACATTGGAGTGCAGAAAAGGTCATTTTTTCTCGGTCCCTTTAAGAGGTAGGAGTTAAACAAGCTTAGGTCTGCGGTGCCCAGGGGGGACCCCATCCAGCCCGCACTGAGTTTCATTCCTACCACCTTAGGAAAAAAAGTCATTATTTTGAGGCTTAGAAGTCATTTCTGCAATTCCCATAGAAAATCAACGGCGTCTCTATTCAATTGTGTGGAGCGCATATCAGGTGGGTTTTCTCTGCCGGCTTAAGAGATACACGTGAAACTAAAGCCGATCCTGGGTGCCTAGGGTGCCTGTCATCCAATCCGCACTGAATTTCATTTCTAGCACATAGCCAAAAAATCGCCCCATTGACTTACATTGGAGTGCAGAAAAGGTCATTTTTTCTCGGTCCCTTTAAGAGGTAGGGGTTAAACAAGCTTAGGTCTGCGGTGCCCAGGGGGGACCCCATCCAGCCCGCACTGAGTTTCATTCCTACCACCTTAGGAAAAAAAGTCATTATTTTGAGGCTTAGAAGTCATTTCTGCAATTCCCATAGAAAATCAACGGCGTCTCTATTCAATTGTGTGGAGCGCATATCAGGTGGGTTTTCTCTGCCGGCTTAAGAGATACACGTGAAACTAAAGCCGATCCTGGGTGCCTAGGGTGCCTGTCATCCAATCCGCACTGAATTTCATTTCTAGCACATAGCCAAAAAATCGCCCCATTGACTTACATTGGAGTGCAGAAAAGGTCATTTTTTCTCGGTCCCTTTAAGAGGTAGGAGTTAAACAAGCTTAGGTCTGCGGTGCCCAGGGGGGACCCCATCCAGCCCGCACTGAGTTTCATTCCTACCACCTTAGGAAAAAAAGTCATTATTTTGAGGCTTAGAAGTCATTTCTGCAATTCCCATAGAAAATCAACGGCGTCTCTATTCAATTGTGTGGAGCGCATATCAGGTGGGTTTTCTCTGCCGGCTTAAGAGATACACGTGAAACTAAAGCCGATCCTGGGTGCCTAGGGTGCCTGTCATCCAATCCGCACTGAATTTCATTTCTAGCACATAGCCAAAAAATCGCCCCATTGACTTACATTGGAGTGCAGAAAAGGTCATTTTTTCTCGGTCCCTTTAAGAGGTAGGAGTTAAACAAGCTTAGGTCTGCGGTGCCCAGGGGGGACCCCATCCAGCCCGCACTGAGTTTCATTCCTACCACCTTAGGAAAAAAAGTCATTATTTTGAGGCTTAGAAGTCATTTCTGCAATTCCCATAGAAAATCAACGGCGTCTCTATTCAATTGTGTGGAGCGCATATCAGGTGGGTTTTCTCTGCCGGCTTAAGAGATACACGTGAAACTAAAGCCGATCCTGGGTGCCTAGGGTGCCTGTCATCCAATCCGCACTGAATTTCATTTCTAGCACATAGCCAAAAAATCGCCCCATTGACTTACATTGGAGTGCAGAAAAGGTCATTTTTTCTCGGTCCCTTTAAGAGGTAGGAGTTAAACAAGCTTAGGTCTGCGGTGCCCAGGGGGGACCCCATCCAGCCCGCACTGAGTTTCATTCCTACCACCTTAGGAAAAAAAGTCATTATTTTGAGGCTTAGAAGTCATTTCTGCAATTCCCATAGAAAATCAACGGCGTCTCTATTCAATTGTGTGGAGCGCATATCAGGTGGGTTTTCTCTGCCGGCTTAAGAGATACACGTGAAACTAAAGCCGATCCTGGGTGCCTAGGGTGCCTGTCATCCAATCCGCACTGAATTTCATTTCTAGCACATAGCCAAAAAATCGCCCCATTGACTTACATTGGAGTGCAGAAAAGGTCATTTTTTCTCGGTCCCTTTAAGAGGTAGGAGTTAAACAAGCTTAGGTCTGCGGTGCCCAGGGGGGACCCCATCCAGCCCGCACTGAGTTTCATTCCTACCACCTTAGGAAAAAAAGTCATTATTTTGAGGCTTAGAAGTCATTTCTGCAATTCCCATAGAAAATCAACGGCGTCTCTATTCAATTGTGTGGAGCGCATATCAGGTGGGTTTTCTCTGCCGGCTTAAGAGATACACGTGAAACTAAAGCCGATCCTGGGTGCCTAGGGTGCCTGTCATCCAATCCGCACTGAATTTCATTTCTAGCACATAGCCAAAAAATCGCCCCATTGACTTACATTGGAGTGCAGAAAAGGTCATTTTTTCTCGGTCCCTTTAAGAGGTAGGAGTTAAACAAGCTTAGGTCTGCGGTGCCCAGGGGGGACCCCATCCAGCCCGCACTGAGTTTCATTCCTACCACCTTAGGAAAAAAAGTCATTATTTTGAGGCTTAGAAGTCATTTCTGCAATTCCCATAGAAAATCAACGGCGTCTCTATTCAATTGTGTGGAGCGCATATCAGGTGGGTTTTCTCTGCCGGCTTAAGAGATACACGTGAAACTAAAGCCGATCCTGGGTGCCTAGGGTGCCTGTCATCCAATCCGCACTGAATTTCATTTCTAGCACATAGCCAAAAAATCGCCCCATTGACTTACATTGGAGTGCAGAAAAGGTCATTTTTTCTCGGTCCCTTTAAGAGGTAGGAGTTAAACAAGCTTAGGTCTGCGGTGCCCAGGGGGGACCCCATCCAGCCCGCACTGAGTTTCATTCCTACCACCTTAGGAAAAAAAGTCATTATTTTGAGGCTTAGTAGTCATTTCTGCAATTCCCATAGAAAATCAACGGCGTCTCTATTCAATTGTGTGGAGCGCATATCAGGTGGGTTTTCTCTGCCGGCTTAAGAGATACACGTGAAACTAAAGCCGATCCTGGGTGCCTAGGGTGCCTGTCATCCAATCCGCACTGAATTTCATTTCTAGCACATAGCCAAAAAATCGCCCCATTGACTTACATTGGAGTGCAGAAAAGGTCATTTTTTCTCGGTCCCTTTAAGAGGTAGGAGTTAAACAAGCTTAGGTCTGCGGTGCCCAGGGGGGACCCCATCCAGCCCGCACTGAGTTTCATTCCTACCACCTTAGGAAAAAAAGTCATTATTTTGAGGCTTAGAAGTCATTTCTGCAATTCCCATAGAAAATCAACTGGCGTCTCTATTCAATTGTGTGGAGCGCATATCAGGTGGGTTTTCTCTGCCGGCTTAAGAGATACACGTGAAACTAAAGCCGATCCTGGGTGCCTAGGGTGCCTGTCATCCAATCCGCACTGCATTTCATTTCTAGCACATAGCCAAAAAATCGCCCCATTGACTTACATTGGAGTGCAGAAAAGGTCATTTTTTCTCGGTCCCTTTAAGAGGTAGGAGTTAAACAAGCTTAGGTCTGCGGTGCCCAGGGGGGACCCCATCCAGCCCGCACTGAGTTTCATTCCTACCACCTTAGGAAAAAAAGTCATTATTTTGAGGCTTAGAAGTCATTTCTGTGGTTCAATAGATTTTTATTGTGTAAATTTTTCAAATTTTTATCAAGAAAGGAAACATTAATAACATAATGAGTACTTAGTAGACGCAAACAATCATTGTCATTTCTTCTGTAGAGATACATCCTTCTCTCCACAGATATGAGTACTCCAGATATTAATACAATCACATAAGAATACAGAAAGAAAAAGAAAAAAAGACAACAACAAATAAACCTATCGTTGTAGGTATGTTGTAATAATCTCAATCCAAATAAGTGTTCATCAATTTCAAATTCAAACAGGGATCAATAGAAATTTACTCATATATTTATATGAAAATATTATAAAGTTATTTAGATAAGGCCCAAGGTGGTAACATTTTAATTTTATTCTTCTTTTCATAAAATTGTATCCATAATTCCCAATTTTTGTAAAATTTTTGTATGGAGTTGTTCCCTATAGCAATATATTCTTCATATATATAGCATAATTTTATGCTATTAATAACCTCGTCTACGTGTGGACATGTAGAAGTCTTCCAATATCTTGTTAGAACTAATTTAGCGATTACTAGCAATTTACAGGTAATATATCTTTCCTGTATGGGTAATGCATTTATATCGATCATTAATAATACCATAGTTGGATTGTATGATACCTCTCTTCTAACAACTTCTGAGAGTAGTTCGAAAATTTCCTTCCAATAGTTTTTAATTATAGGGCAAAACCATAGCAGATGGGATAGATTTCCAACCATATTACAATCTCTCCAACATAGATTGGATTGTGTAGGATATATTTTATTTAGTTTAACTGGAGTGTAGTACCAGTATAACCATGATTTAGTTATGGCTTCAATATGGGTGGTACTTTGTAAGCATTTTTGCGTAAAGGATATGGCACTTTTCCATTGTTGTGGTGATATCGTGCAGTTGAGTTCATCCTCCCAGATAGAAAAGGGTTTTCCTTTTTGAAAAATAGTATGTTCATCTAATACATTGTAGATTAGTTTGAGGCCTTTAGATTCAGATTTGACATAAGCTATTAGTTGTGGACAGCATGGTACTGGGTCAAAATTATGAGATTCCATAAAGTTTTTGATTCTAAGATAAGTAAAAATCTCTTTAGGTTGTAGCTTAAATTTAATTTTTAGAGTATCAAACTCATGGATTTTTTGGTTATGAAGTAGTTTATCTATAGTATCTATTCCCTTCTCTATCCAGGAAGACACCTCAATATCCTTTATCGCATATTTCAATATTTGTGTTGGGGAATAATGAATATAGCTATTGGAGTTAATGTAGGAGAATTTATGGGCTAATTTCCAGTTGTGTAAGGTAGCATATGTGAATGGGGACATATGTTTCGGACTATCTATGTTCCAGAAGTGCAGAAAGATATACAGATGTGGGTCTATATTATCCATAAAGTGTTTTTCAATGTGTACCCAGTGTGGTGGGTCTGTTATTTTATACCAACTTTTAATTGTGGATACCAAGGTTGCTATATGATAATTTTTACTATCCGGGATTCCTATTCCACCCACTAATTTTTGTTTAGTTGAGATATTATAGGGAATTCTAGGAGGTTTATTTTGCCAAATATATTTAGAGATTAAAGATCTGGTGGAGGAAAAAAAGGACAATGGTAATGTAATTGGGATATTTCTAAAGAGATATAGCATCTTTGGCAGAAGGAACATCTTATAGGTAGCAATTCTTCCTAGCCAAGAGATTTCAATTTTGGTAAGTGGCAGAAGATCCTCTTTTAATTTTTTAATAAATGGGGAGTAATTTAACTTGTAAAGCAGTTTTGATGAATTTGGGACTTGGATACCCAAATATTTTATTGAGGATGGTTGCCAATCAAAATGAAATTTTTCTTTGAATTCTTCAATTTCTTTATTTGGGATATTAATTGGTAAAGCCTGGGATTTTGTTTGGTTTAGGGAGTAGTAAGATATAGCTCCAAATTCTTTTAGTACATGCATAGAATTTTCCAAAGATTTTGCAGGTTTAGATAGTGTGAGAATTATATCATCTGCATATAAAGAAATTAGATGGGACTGTTCTTCAATATTAATACCTTCTATGTCGGGGTGTGATCTTAAGTATTGGGCTAGAGGTTCTATTGATAAAATAAATATGATTGGGGACAATGGGCAACCTTGCCTGGTTCCATTGGTAATCTCGAAAGTATCTGATAGAGATCCATTACTAAAGACTTTTGCTGAAGGTTTAGAATATAAGGCCTGAATGGCCTTTAATATGGATCCCTCGAATCCCATGGCACCTAGAGCCGAGAAGGTGTATTGCCAGTTAACTCTATCAAAAGCCTTCTCGGCATCTAGGGCCAGGAAGACTGATTTTAATTTCTTGGTTTCTATGTAGTGAAGAATGTTTAAGATTCTTCTTGTATTATCTGCTCCAAATCTGTTTTTAACAAATCCTACTTGGTCTTTACCAATCAATATAGGAATGATTTTAGTTAGCCTTAATGCTAAGATTTTTGCATATATTTTTAAATCACTATTTAGGAGCGATATTGGGCGAAAGTTTTGTGGTGTATCTGGATCTTTCCCTTCTTTTGGTAGGGTTACAATAACTGCTTGTAGATTTTCTATGGGGAAAGATCCTTCTTTCATGCAATTTTGGAAGAAGGGAACCATTATAGGTGCTAATATTTCTGTAAATTGTTTATAGTACTCACTTGTTAGGCCATCAATTCCAGGTGATTTGTTTAATGGGAGAGATAATATAGTCTTTTTAATTTCATTTATAGTAATAGGTTGATTTAGTTCTTCTAGTTGTTCTGAACTTATTTTTGGCAAGGATATTCTAGATAAGAATTCATCAATGGAGGCCGAGTTAGGTTGTATAATATTTGGGTTATTTTTGAGATTATAAAGTTCTGTATAGTATTTCATAAATTCATTGGCAATATCATTGGGAGCGACAAGTTTTTCTGTTTTATTTTTATTCCACAAAAATGGGATTTTATTTTTTCTATGTTGCATTTTTATCCTAACGGCTAATAATTTAGTTGCTTTATTATTATATGTGTAATAATGTGCCCCTATCTTCCTATTGTGTTTTTCATAGTCGGCAAAGAGTAAAGTACTCAAGGTGTCGCGTAGAGATTTAAGTTTTTGCTTAAGTAGTGTAGATGGATTATTTTTATTTAATAATTCAGTTGTATGGATATCTTTCAATATTGAATCCATCTCTTTATTTTTGGCTTTTTTTATTCTACTTCCAGTTTTTATAAATACTCCTCTAATATATGCCTTATGAGCATTCCAAATTGCATTTATGTGTGTATCTTCTCTCATATTTTTTAAAAAATATTCTTTCAAGTGTTTCTCTAATTCCTTACTATGCGTAGGGTGTTGCAGGATAAATGTATTGGCTCTCCAAAGATAAGTCGGGACAGAGTTTATTTTTTCTTTCAATGATAGTGTTATAGGTGCGTGATCTGTCCAGGTAATGCTTTCTATTGTAGCCTCATCAACTCTCATTAACAGATCTCTATCTGAAAGAAATAAATCTATTCTAGCATAACTGTTGCATGGTGAAGAATAATGTGTATAATCTTTCTCAGAGCCATGTTTTATCCTCCAGATATCATAAAAATCATTGTTATAGAGACTGTTTTTGAATGTTGTGTTCTTTCTTCTGTCGGGAAAGTTTGTATCCATATCATTATCAGGTACTACATTAAAGTCTCCCATTATTAAAGCGTAACCTTGTTTATGTTTATTGATTAGTTTGATCATTTTATTCAAAAATTTTATTTGGCCTGAACAAGGAGCATAAATGGCTAATATTGTATATATTATATTATTCAATTCCGCTATAAGCAAGATATATCTTCCGTTTGGGTCTGATATAGTTTTAATTAATTTGAAAGCAATTGTATTTTTAATCGCCAATATCACTCCTCTAGATTTATTCTTAAAATTAGAATGGAATATATGTGGGAAATTTTTGTTCTTAATTCTATCGTTATCTTTCTCCACCAGATGTGACTCCTGAATAGCTACAACATCACAGTTTAATCTACGTATTTCCTTCCACATTTGCGTTCTTCTATAAGGGCTATTCAAACCATTTACATTAAGCGAGGTAATCTTAATCACCATTGTAAACAATAAAAAAATATGCTAATAATATTTTTCATACTTATCAAAAGTCTTTTTCGAATGATCCCTTCATACCTGCAAAAGAATAGGTTAACACACAAACAAATAAACGTATTAATCAAACATGTAACATCAAACATAAAAAGCCTGCAAAGGAAGCAGATGAAAAATGTTAGGGGGGGATAAGTCCACTTGAGTTGAGAGGATGACATTCTCAAGTATTCTTTTCTCAAGATAGAAACGCAGTTCAGTTTTTGAACTCAGATTGTCCTGCATATCTTCTTTTCTTCAGCGAGTAACTTTTCTCCATTCCGTAGCAATATGAGATGGACCTGAACGATGTTCTTCATTTTGAACAGTTATGTCCCAATCCTGTAGTATTTTCATTCCTTCTTCTAAGTTTCTGATAACATGTGTTTTGCCTTCTTTTATCACGAGGAGTTTCACTGGAAATCCCCATTTATATAGGATTTTATTCTCTCTGAGTGCCGATGTTATTGGTAGGAACTTTCTTCTTTGTTGCAAAGTTACAGCGGATAAATCTGTGAAAAGCTGTAGCTTTTTAAATCTGTCTGGAAGCTCAATATTCTTCCTGGATGTTGTCATCAGTGATTCTTTAATATGAAAGAAATGAAATCTAGCCAGCACATCTCTGGGAATTTCGTCAGAGAGATGTCTAGGTTTTGGTATACGGTGTGCCCTGTCGATTAACATCTCATTTGTAGAGCAATTGGGCAACACTAGCATAACATATTCTTGGATGTAGTTAATCAGTTCAGAATTCGGGATAATTTCAGGTATTCCTCTAAATTTAATATTGTTTCTCCGTGTACGATCTTCCATGTCTGCCATTTTTAATCTCAAGTCTTTCACTTCAGTATCAAGATCATAATGTGCGTCAATTAGCTCATTATGTGAAATAGTGAGATCATTCATTTTAGTTTCTGTATGGCTGATTCTCTTTTCTGCTTCAGCTACTGATTTCTGGACAGGTGTCAGAAGTGTTTTAAATTCAGATCTCAGAGTCTTTTTAAAGGCAAATAGCATTTCTTTCATCCTATTCTCTGACAGTGGGGCATTGGTAGTTTTTAATGCATCTAATTCAGTTGTTAATGAATCAGTTTCTTCCTCTCTGTCTGAATCTGCATCACCTATTGTTTCTTTATCCTCCTCTTCTTGTAGTCTTATCTTTTGTTTATCTGGACTACATGTGGAGGGAGAAGTAGGGGGAGATTCAGACTCATCTCTTAATCTAAGAGCTGCTGTTCTTTTATGAGTATGTATTACAGAGCTCTCATGTACCCCCATGTCTTCCTCTGATCCCCATTCTGTGGTACCTGATGTCAGTTGCTTGGGAGGAACTGAATTGCTTCTCCTTCTGTGTTCAGAGATTAACTTCCTTGTTGGGGACACAGTATCTGACGCTGCCTTGCTGTGTTTTCCACTCAGCCTCGTTTTGGAGCAGGAGCCATCTTGGAAATCTCCAGTCCCACCAGCTATGTAAAAGTCCGGTAATTTAGACATTCTGGTGGACTTTTTAGACTTCTTACGTGCACCGGAGGCCATTGTGAATGTTCTGGGACCTCTTCAAGAAGAAACAAACTTGCAGGAACGGCTGGAGAAGCTGTTATCTTGGTTGCTGTGCAGGAGCTCTGGGTTCAGTCAGCCATCTTGTCCCAGCGCCAAGCCACGCCCCTCTAGAAGTCATTTCTGCAATTCCCATAGAAAATCAATGGCGTCTCTATTCAATTGTGTGGAGCGCATATCAGGTGGATTTTCTCTGCCGGCTTAAGAGATACACGTGAAACTAAAGCCGATCCTGGGTGCCTAGGGTGCCTGTCATCCAATCCGCACTGAATTTCATTTCTAGCACATAGCCAAAAAATCGCCCCATTGACTTACATTGGAGTGCAGAAAAGGTCATTTTTTCTCGGTCCCTTTAAGAGGTAGGAGTTAAACAAGCTTAGGTCTGCGGTGCCCAGGGGGGACCCCATCCAGCCTAGCACTGAGTTTCATTCCTACCACCTTAGGAAAAAAAGTCATTATTTTGAGGCTTAGAAGTCATTTCTGCAATTCCCATAGAAAATCAACGGCGTCTCTAATTCAATTGTGTGGAGCGCATATCGGGTGGGTTTTCTCTGCCGGCTTAAGAGATACACGTGAAACTAAAGCCGATCCTGGGTGCCTAGGGTGCCTGTCATCCAATCCGCACTGAATTTCATTTCTAGCACATAGCCAAAAAATCGCCCCATTGACTTACATTGGAGTGCAGAAAAGGTCATTTTTTCTCGGTCCCTTTAAGAGGTAGGAGTTAAACAAGCTTAGGTCTGCGGTGCCCAGGGGGGACCCCATCCAGCCCGCACTGAGTTTCATTCCTACCACCTTAGGAAAAAAAGTCATTATTTTGAGGCTTAGAAGTCATTTCTGCAATTCCCATAGAAAATCAACGGCGTCTCTATTCAATTGTGTGGAGCGCATATCAGGTGGGTTTTCTCTGCCGGCTTAAGAGATACACGTGAAACTAAAGCCGATCCTGGGTGCCTAGGGTGCCTGTCATCCAATCCGCACTGAATTTCATTTCTAGCACATAGCCAAAAAATCGCCCCATTGACTTACATTGGAGTGCAGAAAAGGTCATTTTTTCTCGGTCCCTTTAAGAGGTAGGAGTTAAACAAGCTTAGGTCTGCGGTGCCCAGGGGGGACCCCATCCAGCCCGCACTGAGTTTCATTCCTACCACCTTAGGAAAAAAAGTCATTATTTTGAGGCTTAGAAGTCATTTCTGCAATTCCCATAGAAAATCAACGGCGTCTCTAATTCAATTGTGTGGAGCGCATATCAGGTGGGTTTTCTCTGCCGGCTTAAGAGATACACGTGAAACTAAAGCCGATCCTGGGTGCCTAGGGTGCCTGTCATCCAATCCGCACTGAATTTCATTTCTAGCACATAGCCAAAAAATCGCCCCATTGACTTACATTGGAGTGCAGAAAAGGTCATTTTTTCTCGGTCCCTTTAAGAGGTAGGAGTTAAACAAGCTTAGGTCTGCGGTGCCCAGGGGGGACCCCATCCAGCCCGCACTGAGTTTCATTCCTACCACCTTAGGAAAAAAAGTCATTATTTTGAGGCTTAGAAGTCATTTCTGCAATTCCCATAGAAAATCAATGGCGTCTCTATTCAATTGTGTGGAGCGCATATCAGGTGGATTTTCTCTGCCGGCTTAAGAGATACACGTGAAACTAAAGCCGATCCTGGGTGCCTAGGGTGCCTGTCATCCAATCCGCACTGAATTTCATTTCTAGCACATAGCCAAAAAATCGCCCCATTGACTTACATTGGAGTGCAGAAAAGGTCATTTTTTCTCGGTCCCTTTAAGAGGTAGGAGTTAAACAAGCTTAGGTCTGCGGTGCCCAGGGGGGACCCCATCCAGCCCGCACTGAGTTTCATTCCTACCACCTTAGGAAAAAAAGTCATTATTTTGAGGCTTAGAAGTCATTTCTGCAATTCCCATAGAAAATCAACGGCGTCTCTATTCAATTGTGTGGAGCGCATATCAGGTGGGTTTTCTCTGCCGGCTTAAGAGATACACGTGAAACTAAAGCCGATCCTGGGTGCCTAGGGTGCCTGTCATCCAATCCGCACTGAATTTCATTTCTAGCACATAGCCAAAAAATCGCCCCATTGACTTACATTGGAGTGCAGAAAAGGTCATTTTTTCTCGGTCCCTTTAAGAGGTAGGAGTTAAACAAGCTTAGGTCTGCGGTGCCCAGGGGGGACCCCATCCAGCCCGCACTGAGTTTCATTCCTACCACCTTAGGAAAAAAAGTCATTATTTTGAGGCTTAGAAGTCATTTCTGCAATTCCCATAGAAAATCAACGGCGTCTCTATTCAATTGTGTGGAGCGCATATCAGGTGGGTTTTCTCTGCCGGCTTAAGAGATACACGTGAAACTAAAGCCGATCCTGGGTGCCTAGGGTGCCTGTCATCCAATCCGCACTGAATTTCATTTCTAGCACATAGCCAAAAAATCGCCCCATTGACTTACATTGGAGTGCAGAAAAGGTCATTTTTTCTCGGTCCCTTTAAGAGGTAGGAGTTAAACAAGCTTAGGTCTGCGGTGCCCAGGGGGGACCCCATCCAGCCCGCACTGAGTTTCATTCCTACCACCTTAGGAAAAAAAGTCATTATTTTGAGGCTTAGAAGTCATTTCTGCAATTCCCATAGAAAATCAACGGCGTCTCTAATTCAATTGTGTGGAGCGCATATCAGGTGGGTTTTCTCTGCCGGCTTAAGAGATACACGTGAAACTAAAGCCGATCCTGGGTGCCTAGGGTGCCTGTCATCCAATCCGCACTGAATTTCATTTCTAGCACATAGCCAAAAAATCGCCCCATTGACTTACATTGGAGTGCAGAAAAGGTCATTTTTTCTCGGTCCCTTTAAGAGGTAGGAGTTAAACAAGCTTAGGTCTGCGGTGCCCAGGGGGGACCCCATCCAGCCCGCACTGAGTTTCATTCCTACCACCTTAGGAAAAAAAGTCATTATTTTGAGGCTTAGAAGTCATTTCTGCAATTCCCATAGAAAATCAATGGCGTCTCTATTCAATTGTGTGGAGCGCATATCAGGTGGATTTTCTCTGCCGGCTTAAGAGATACACGTGAAACTAAAGCCGATCCTGGGTGCCTAGGGTGCCTGTCATCCAATCCGCACTGAATTTCATTTCTAGCACATAGCCAAAAAATCGCCCCATTGACTTACATTGGAGTGCAGAAAAGGTCATTTTTTCTCGGTCCCTTTAAGAGGTAGGAGTTAAACAAGCTTAGGTCTGCGGTGCCCAGGGGGGACCCCATCCAGCCCGCACTGAGTTTCATTCCTACCACCTTAGGAAAAAAAGTCATTATTTTGAGGCTTAGAAGTCATTTCTGCAATTCCCATAGAAAATCAACTGGCGTCTCTATTCAATTGTGTGGAGCGCATATCAGGTGGATTTTCTCTGCCGGCTTAAGAGATACACGTGAAACTAAAGCCGATCCTGGGTGCCTAGGGTGCCTGTCATCCAATCCGCACTGAATTTCATTTCTAGCACATAGCCAAAAAATCGCCCCATTGACTTACATTGGAGTGCAGAAAAGGTCATTTTTTCTCGGTCCCTTTAAGAGGTAGGAGTTAAACAAGCTTAGGTCTGCGGTGCCCAGGGGGGACCCCATCCAGCCCACACTGAGTTTCATTCCTACCACCTTAGGAAAAAAAGTCATTATTTTGAGGCTTAGAAGTCATTTCTGCAATTCCCATAGAAAATCAATGGCGTCTCTATTCAATTGTGTGGAGCGCATATCAGGTGGATTTTCTCTGCCGGCTTAAGAGATACACGTGAAACTAAAGCCGATCCTGGGTGCCTAGGGTGCCTGTCATCCAATCCGCACTGAATTTCATTTCTAGCACATAGCCAAAAAATCGCCCCATTGACTTACATTGGAGTGCAGAAAAGGTCATTTTTTCTCGGTCCCTTTAAGAGGTAGGAGTTAAACAAGCTTAGGTCTGCGGTGCCCAGGGGGGACCCCATCCAGCCCACACTGAGTTTCATTCCTACCACCTTAGGAAAAAAAGTCATTATTTTGAGGCTTAGAAGTCATTTCTGCAATTCCCATAGAAAATCAATGGCGTCTCTATTCAATTGTGTGGAGCGCATATCAGGTGGATTTTCTCTGCCGGCTTAAGAGATACACGTGAAACTAAAGCCGATCCTGGGTGCCTAGGGTGCCTGTCATCCAATCCGCACTGCATTTCATTTCTAGCACATAGCCAAAAAATCGCCCCATTGACTTACATTGGAGTGCAGAAAAGGTCATTTTTTCTCGGTCCCTTTAAGAGGTAGGAGTTAAACAAGCTTAGGTCTGCGGTGCCCAGGGGGGACCCCATCCAGCCCGCACTGAGTTTCATTCCTACCACCTTAGGAAAAAAAGTCATTATTTTGAGGCTTAGAAGTCATTTCTGCAATTCCCATAGAAAATCAACGGCGTCTCTATTCAATTGTGTGGAGCGCATATCACGTGGGTTTTCTCTGCCGGCTTAAGAGATACACGTGAAACTAAAGCCGATCCTGGGTGCCTAGGGTGCCTGTCATCCAATCCGCACTGAATTTCATTTCTAGCACATAGCCAAAAAATCGCCCCATTGACTTACATTGGAGTGCAGAAAAGGTCATTTTTTCTCGGTCCCTTTAAGAGGTAGGAGTTAAACAAGCTTAGGTCTGCGGTGCCCAGGGGGGACCCCATCCAGCCCACACTGAGTTTCATTCCTACCACCTTAGGAAAAAAAGTCATTATTTTGAGGCTTAGAAGTCATTTCTGCAATTCCCATAGAAAATCAACGGCGTCTCTAATTCAATTGTGTGGAGCGCATATCAGGTGGGTTTTCTCTGCCGGCTTAAGAGATACACGTGAAACTAAAGCCGATCCTGGGTGCCTAGGGTGCCTGTCATCCAATCCGCACTGAATTTCATTTCTAGCACATAGCCGAAAAAATCGCCCCATTGACTT
Organism: Dendropsophus ebraccatus; assembly: GCF_027789765.1. Lineage (NCBI taxonomy): Eukaryota > Metazoa > Chordata > Amphibia > Anura > Hylidae > Dendropsophus > Dendropsophus ebraccatus. Next base: position 19,033 of record NW_027209945.1, on the reverse strand, counting down.
ACATTGGAGTGCAGAAAAGGTCATTTTTTCTCGGTCCCTTTAAGAGGTAGGAGTTAAACAAGCTTAGGTCTGCGGTGCCCAGGGGGGACCCCATCCAGCCCGCACTGAGTTTCATTCCTACCACCTTAGGAAAAAAAGTCATTATTTTGAGGCTTAGAAGTCATTTCTGCAATTCCCATAGAAAATCAATGGCGTCTCTATTCAATTGTGTGGAGCGCATATCAGGTGGATTTTCTCTGCCGGCTTAAGAGATACACGTGAAACTAAAGCCGATCCTGGGTGCCTAGGGTGCCTGTCATCCAATCCGCACTGAATTTCATTTCTAGCACATAGCCAAAAAATCGCCCCATTGACTTACATTGGAGTGCAGAAAAGGTCATTTTTTCTCGGTCCCTTTAAGAGGTAGGAGTTAAACAAGCTTAGGTCTGCGGTGCCCAGGGGGGACCCCATCCAGCCCACACTGAGTTTCATTCCTACCACCTTAGGAAAAAAAGTCATTATTTTGAGGCTTAGAAGACATTTCTGCAATTCCCATAGAAAATCAATGGCGTCTCTATTCAATTGTGTGGAGCGCATATCAGGTGGATTTTCTCTGCCGGCTTAAGAGATACACGTGAAACTAAAGCCGATCCTGGGTGCCTAGGGTGCCTGTCATCCAATCCGCACTGAATTTCATTTCTAGCACATAGCCAAAAAATCGCCCCATTGACTTACATTGGAGTGCAGAAAAGGTCATTTTTTCTCGGTCCCTTTAAGAGGTAGGAGTTAAACAAGCTTAGGTCTGCGGTGCCCAGGGGGGACCCCATCCAGCCCACACTGAGTTTCATTCCTACCACCTTAGGAAAAAAAGTCATTATTTTGAGGCTTAGAAGTCATTTCTGCAATTCCCATAGAAAATCAATGGCGTCTCTATTCAATTGTGTGGAGCGCATATCAGGTGGATTTTCTCTGCCGGCTTAAGAGATACACGTGAAACTAAAGCCGATCCTGGGTGCCTAGGGTGCCTGTCATCCAATCCGCACTGAATTTCATTTCTAGCACATAGCCAAAAAATCGCCCCATTGACTTACATTGGAGTGCAGAAAATGTCATTTTTTCTCGGTCCCTTTAAGAGGTAGGAGTTAAACAAGCTTAGGTCTGCGGTGCCCAAGGGGGACCCCATCCAGCCCGCACTGAGTTTCATTCCTACCACCTTAGGAAAAAAAGTCATTATTTTGAGGCTTAGAAGTCATTTCTGCAATTCCCATAGAAAATCAACGGCGTCTCTAATTCAATTGTGTGGAGCGCATATCAGGTGGGTTTTCTCTGCCGGCTTAAGAGATACACGTGAAACTAAAGCCGATCCTGGGTGCCTAGGGTGCCTGTCATCCAATCCGCACTGAATTTCATTTCTAGCACATAGCCAAAAAAATCGCCCCATTGACTTACATTGGAGTGCAGAAAAGGTCATTTTTTTCTCGGTCCCTTTAAGAGGTAGGAGTTAAACAAGCTTAGGTCTGCGGTGCCCAGGGGGAACCCCATCCAGCCCACACT